>NC_089273.1:30396011-30675197 GCF_963678975.1 Dysidea avara
CATCACAGCCATTTCTTGGTCGCCACCTTGGATTTCACATCTTTTTTCACCATAGCCTTTCTCAGGGCCACACTATTTTTTTACAGCTTGGCTGTTTTGGATTAGATTTCACTTATTTTTGTATTTGTATACCCCAAAGCCGGCCATAAAGCCGGCCTATGGCAGGCTTTAGGGCTTTTTAACCTGTCATTTTTTCTTTACTAAAGGAAGAAGAAAAGATGAAGCAGGGTGATTTCTTTGTAGCTGACCTCTCTGCAAGGTGATCCTTCTAGCTGATCTCTCTACTGGATGACTTGTTTGTAGCTGAACTCTCTACAGGGTGATTTGTTTGTAGCTGAATTCTCTAAAGGGCGATTTGTTTGCAGCTAAACTGCTGAACTCTCTACAATGTAACTTCTTCTAGCTGAACTCTCTATGGGTGGCTTGTTTCTAGCTGATCTCTCTACAGGGTGACTTGTTTCTAGCTGAACTCTCTACACGGTGATTTGTTTCTAGCTGAACTCTCTACAAGGTAACTTCTTATAGCTGATCTTTCTACAGGGTGATTTGTTTGTAGCTGGATTCTCTACAGGGCAATTTGTTGCAGCTGAACTTTGTACATGGTAGTTTCTTTGTAGCTGAACTCTCTACAATGTAACTTCTTCTAGCTGAACTCTCTACAGGGTGACTTGTTTCTAGCTGAACTCTCTACAGGGTGATTTGTTTCTAGCTGAACTCTCTACAAGGTAACTTCTTCGAGCTGATCTTTCTACAGGGTGATTTGTTTCTAGCTGAACTCTCTACAAGGTAACTTCTTATAGCTGATCTTTTTACAGGGTGATCTGTTTGTAGCTGAATTCTCTACAGGGCAATTTGTTTGCAGCTGAACTCTGTACATGGTAGTTTCTTTGTAGCTGAACTCTCTACAATGTAACTTCTTCTAGCTGAACTCTCTATAGGATGACTTGTTTCTAGCTGATCTCTGTACAGGGAGACTTGTTCCTAGCTGAACTCTCTACAGGTGATTTGTTTGTAGCTGAACTCTCTTACATGGTGGTTTCTTTGTAGCTGAACTCTCTACAAAGTGACTTCTTCTAGCTGATCTATCTACAGGATGACTTGTTTCTAACTGAACTCTCTACAGTGTGATCTGTTCATAGCGGAACTTTCTACTGGGTGATTTGTTTGCAGCTAAACTCTTTGCATGATTGTTTCTTTGTAACTGAACTCTCTACAAGGTAACTTCTTCTAGCTGATCTCTCTACAGGGTAATTTGTTTGTAGCTGAATTCTCTACAGGGTTATTTATTTGAGCTGAACTCTCTACATGATGGCTTCTTTGTAGCTGAACTCTCTATTAGGTACCTTCTTCTAGCTGATCTGACTACAGGGTGACTTGTTTGTAGCTGAATTTCCTACAGAATAACTTGCAATGTAATATAACTGAGTACATTATACATGCAGCTGAATGCTTTATTAGGGTGACTGTTCTATTAGAGTATCTCGATCTCGCATTTGCTGCACGTAGTTGCCTTTCGAATCAAAACGCAGTGATTTGTAATCCTATTCTTCTGTACTACTGCAAGGACTTTCTATGATGATTATTCCAGCTACATACTGATTTTCAGCTCGTTGCTCTAAGTGGTTTGTCTGGTAGACACGAAAAGTAATAGTTTTTTTATTCATAAAAATCGATTGCGTAATTTTGACACAGGTTAGATTTTGTGTCATATCTCCATGGTCTTTATCCTGATTCCTTTCAAACCACAAAAAGGCACTCCTACGATGGTTGCTCCATCTGCATATCAATTTTCAACTGATTCCTCCAAGGGGTTTACCCTGTAGGCGTGACAGACCTTCGACCTTATTTTACGCAAATAATCGGTCATAACTCGGTGAATGTTAATCGGATTCCTACCAACGTTGGTACGGAGATCCGCCTTAATGTGCCCTTTAAGTGTGCCAAATTTCAGCCCAATCCGAGCACGCATTCGTGTTTTATGGCGAATTTTGCGAAGTGTGCGAAATGAAGAAGATGAAGAAGAAGAAAAAAAAAACGAAGAAATTAAAACGAAATTTTGTTCGCTCGCATCTCGGAAATGGCTGGAGCGATTTTCTTCAAATTTGGTATGTAGACTCCCCTAACTGGGCGGCACGTCTCTAGCAAATTTGGTTCCAATCGGATAAGGGATCACAGAGCTACGTAGGTGTGAAAATTGCGTTTTCTTTCTTCCTGTTAATATATTCACGGTGTGATGCGCCGGCTTCTTGGGCCGCACGACACACTATCGTGTGTCTTGATATATATATACGTACAATGTCCTTTACAGTCTTATTATTAAATGCTTTACCATTAGGGACCTGTGAGGAGGCTAAAGCCTGTGAATACAGGGAGTCAGAAACATGTAACTAAGCAATGAAGAATGCAGAAAAAAATCTCATGGCTCAAACTATAATGTCCAAACAGTAACAATGAAGAGAGTGCTTGAGAGGGCAAGTCAACTCACCAGTGTGTAGAGTATACACAATTACACATGTGCAGAATTTTCCAGCTTAGCAGGTCTGGGGGAAAATGTTTGGAAAATGGCTAACACAAGAAGCTATTTTTAACCAATTATGTATTGTGCTGAAAGATTGTGGGTATAAGATGGATGAGTTAAATTGTAAGCAATTTAAGTTGAAAAGAGAGGCAATGTATAATAGTGGATTGTGAAAGAGAATAAAGTGTAGTTGATTGTAAGGTTGATGATGGATCAAAGAGAAGTTTTCGATATGCAGTGTTGGATCTTCAGGTCATCAACACAGAAATAACTTCATGCAACTTTTATGTAGCCATGCATAGACTTTTTGTGGCTATTTCAATCTGACTTTATATAACTATGGCCCAATCACCATATTAGGAACCAGCCTATTATGCTTTTAATTTTTCCTATTATGCTATGCTGCAGTGCTCAAAATTTTTGCCTATTATGCTCATAATTATGCTCAAACGTTTTGCTACAGTTCTCTTGTTTTGTTACTTTCTAATGGATAATGATAAACTTTGGCTTATGAACAACTGAAATGTACTCATTGTGCATTAAGAATTTGGCTACATTGTAAACTATAATAACAGTCGTGTCAGATAACTACTTAATGCCATATGAGTGGCATCGACTGTTCTGTTATTGTAAGTCAACCTTTTTCTGTGGCATGCATTTTTGCTTACAGTATAACAATTATTCTGCCTATTATGCTAGCATTGTGCTTGAAGCTTTCAGGCACCTATTATGCTCAAAATTATGCCAGCAAAATAGACTGGAACCTACACCATATTGTATAACTACTTGGAGTCCAAAGTCACTGACACATACAACTAGTTTTTGGCTACAACTAACCCCTTTTAGCTCCTGAACATGCTCACAGCAAAAATGCTGCAGTGCTTGTAAAGTTGAACATTGGAGTGCAAACTACAAAGCTTTATGATATAATATTATTGTCTAATAAAAGAGCAACCAAGCTGTAAAAAAGGGTGCGGCATACCAAATTCTCCTGAATTGTCATTATTAAATTTTTGCCATTAACCAGCTTTTTTTGGGGCCACCACCTTGTATTTCACATCTTTTTCACCCTGGAATTTTTGGAGGCCACACCCATTATTACAGCTTAGCTGATTTTGAATTATTATCACTTCTTTCATACCTAAATCCAGCCTATGGCCACCTTTGGGTATTTCTTTGTCTTTTTCTTTACTAGAGGAATGAGCAGCCTGTATAGCTATGATTTGTTAATTTTATATCTTCATTAATCGTCACGATTAGAGTATTGTTTTAAATGTAAAATGTATAAAGCTTTAATATACAAGGAAATGTGTATGTAGCTAAAATTTTTACAGGGAGACTCTTAACATAGCTATACTCTTAGAATAGTAAATGGTTGTAGTTGCACTCTTCACAAAGTGACTCATAACCTAACTACACTATCTACAGAAGAATTGCAACATAGCTGAATTTTCTGCAGGGGTAGTATTCTTGTATGTTAACTCTCTGCAGGGTGACTTGTTTCCCAACAAATTCTCTACAGGGTGACTTGTTTCTACCTGATCTCTCTACAGGGTAATTTGATTTGAGCTGACCTCTCTACAGAGTCACTTCAAATTAATTGAACTCTTTGCAGGATAACTAGTTTCTAGCTGACCTCTCTTGCTTTTAGAACACAGTACTTGAAGAAGCAATACAGTCATCATTAGAACCACTAGAAGAATTATCATGTACTAGTACAATGTTCCAAGCTCAGACTAACTATCACACTCAGTGTTGGTACTGGTTTGCAATTATCAATCTTTCTTATTATAAAAGTGTATTATTTTACTTTACATATATACACCTGTAGATGGCTGGGTTTTGCCACATTAATTATATTTACAAGATTTTTGGCACTGATTGAAGAATGCAATCCTGATATAGTTTGTGGGTGTGAGTCTCATCTTGACCAATCATATCACACACCCGAAGTATTTCCTGACCATTATAATGTCATTAGAAAAGACCGCACTGTGGGTGGTGGCGGAGTTTTTGTTTGTGTAAAAAAGAATTTGGTTGCATCAGAAGAACCAATCCTTGAGGTGGAAGCTGAACTACTTTGGATTAAGTTATCTTTATCAAATCAACCTGCCATCCACATAGGTTCATTCTACCGCCCTCCTAATCCTGACTCATATCCCATAGAACAGCTCAGTGTTCACTAGCCAGGTTAAATAATTCAAATACTCCACCAAATATTGTGTTAATGGGGATTTCAATTTTCCAAGTATCACATGGCACAATGGTTATGGTAACATTGCTACCGTCCCCACTTATGGAAATGCTCTAAATAACATGTTTTTGGATGTAATAAACGATAACAGTCTCGAACAATTTGTGCACTTGCCAACCCGCTTAGAGAATACATTAGATCTTGTTTTCTGTACTTATCCAAAAATTGTTAACATTTCTACTGTTCCTGGTATCTCAGATCATGATGCGTTAACATTCCATCTTGATATACATTGTAAACAAGCATGCAACTCCAAGTACAAAGCAACACAAAATTGCTTTGTATCACAAAGGAAACATCGACCTAATTAAAAGAAATCTAACAACTTTTGCAAATACATTATTATCAAGTGACCCACATTCCAGACCAGTTGAACAACTTTGGCAAGAATTCAAGCAAGCAATCCATGAAGCTGTCTCTAACCATGTTCCTCACAAAGTGAAACGTTCACACAACAGTTTACCTTGGATTAATAGGCAAATAAAGAAAGATATGAAAGCACGCAAAAAACTATACAACAAGGCTAAGAGAAGCAAATTAGAGTCTGATTGGAAAGCTTATCGTTATGCCAAGAACCTAGTCAACTGCAGATTGAAAGATGCACACAACAATTATTATGCCAGACTATTTGATAGTTCATTCAGTGGGAATCGCCACCAATTTTGGAAGTACGTAAAGGCCAAACGACAGGATAAACATGATATTCCCACCCTACTTGTTAATGGAAAACCTGCTAATAGTTCAAAAGACAAAGCAAAAGCTCTGAATAATCATTTCCAGTCTGTATTCACAAAAGAAAACCTATCAACAATACCTACAATAAGTAATACTATTAATGCTATACCTGATCTGCCTACTCTCTCCATCTCACAGTCTGGGATACAACAACTACTTTCAACACTTGACGAACAAAAGTCTAGTGGACCTGACCTTATTTCACCATACATACTAAAACATTGTGCTAATGAAACTGCTCCAATTTTACAAGTGATCTTTACCCAGTCTTTGTCTACCAGCTCATTACCGAGTGATTGGCTATCAGCTAACATTTGTCCTGTGTATAAAAAGGGTGACCGCAGTAGTACCATCAATTATCGACCTATATCGTTAACATCCATTTGTGCTAAGACTATGGAACACATTATTTACCACTCCATTATGAACCATTTTAACCAACACAATGTTTTAATTGAAAATCAACATGGCTTTCGATCACAGCACTCCTGTGTCACTCAACTCATCACTTTGACTGAAGACATATCCTACGCTCTTGACCATCAAAAGCAAACTGATATAATCCTTCTAGAATTTTCTAAAGCATTTGATACAGTTCCACATCAACGACTTCTGACTAAATTAAGGCATTATGGAATTAGCAACAGTACTCTTGCATGGATTGAATCCTGGCTCACTAGATGTTCACAATGTGTAGTTTTGGATGGTGAAACCTCAAACCCTGTACCTGTTTGTCAGGATTCCCTCAAGGAACTGTCCTGGGTCCCCTGATGTTTTTACTGTATATAAATGACATAGCAAATGATATTGATTCTCCTCTTCGGATGTTCGCAGATGATTGTTTTCTTTATAGAATAATCAATAGCAGAGAAGACACCATCCAGCTCCAACAAGATCTGAACAAGTTATCTGAATGGGCTAACACCTGGCAACTGAACTTTAATGTCATCAAATGTGCTGTAGTGCAATGCACAAGGAATACTTCACCCATCACACATAATTACATACTGAACGGCCATATATTAGAAACATCTGAGCAACACTCTTATCTGGGCATCTTAATTAACAAGTCATTATCATGGTCTTCACACATATCTACCATAGCAGCCAAGGCGACAAAAGCCCTCAACTTTTTGAAACGTAATCTTAATAGTTGCTCACAAAGAGTTAAGAAATCTGCATACATCACAATGGTGAGGCCACAAATGGAATATGCATCAGCTGTGTGGGATCCATACTACAATTCACAAATTTAGCAATTGTGACCCGGTCTGCAAAAAGGGGTCTTATAGCCTTTTCAATTGCATATATATGGTAACCCATAACTTGACTGGTGAATATGGTACAAGCCTACAATTTGGACACTCAACAACCCTAACCTGGCAGTAGCTGTGGGTGTAATTACATGGTGATAGCTTTAGTAGATTAGGAGTTATGATTAGCCAAACATGGATAATTGGAAAGGCTATAAGACCCCTTTTCGCAGACCGGGTCACAATTAGAGAAGGTACAACGTCGTACAGCCAGATGGATTTATAGCGACTATAGTAGATTTAGCTCAGTTTCAGCAGTGTTAAATGAATTATCCCTGCCATCTCTTGAGACTCGTCGTAAGATATCTAGATTACAAGTCCTGCACAAGGCACTCCATCACCAGCTTGCCATCTGCATACCATCATATTACTTACCATCAACAAGAGAAACTAGATCATACCATCCATTGCATCTCATAATTCCATCATCATCCACCAGATCATATCAGAGTAGCTACTTCTCAAGAACTGTTAAAGAATGGAACACCTTGCCTGTTAACATCATTGAAACATCTGATCCAGATTCGTTCACATCACTTTTACAATCATATTACCACACTAGTACTAGCTTGTAACTAGTGGAACAATTGGTTTACTGTATATTAAGTTTGAACTGTTTTTTGTTGTTGTTGTTGTTTTTTTGTTTTTTTTTTCCTGAGCATATCAGCAGGGCTGACTGCTCAGTACAAATAAATAAATAAATAAATTTACAGTACCACATGTAGTAGTAGTGCAAGGCCTACTTTATTCCACGGACTGGACTGGACTAGTGGACTGCGCTGGAAACAGCTTTTAAACAATTATCCAGGAATTATCCATCTCTTGCAACATTGGAGACACCACTATCGAGCTACAACTGCTATTGCTGGCTCTTCCTTAAAAATCAAGACACCAGCGCATGCACTAATTAATTAGAATACACTTACGATACATGCCGTACTAGCAGTGATACAGCGTGATAAAGGCTATTCTTGTAGCGTAGATGTTTTCCTTTGCCGTTTTAGCACTAGTGTTACAGCTGTAGAGATGAGCCAGTAATTATTCTTAGAAGGTAGCGAGGTGGCACCACGGGGCGAGGTGCTGGGGCTATGCAAATAATCTGGCTCATCACTACAACCCTAACGCTAGTGTTAAGTACTGAAGCAACAAAGGAAAACATGTACGCTACAACAATAGCCTCTGTCACGCTTTATCACTGCGAGTATCGTAAGTGTATTCTAATTGATTAGTGCATGCGCTAGTGTCATCTGACTTGTAAGGAAGAACAGTACCAGCAGTTATAGCTCGATAGTAGTGTCTCCAGTGTTACAAGAGATGGATAATGCCTGGATTATTGTTTAAAGCTGTTTCCAGCTCAGTCCACCAGTCCAGTCCGCGAGTCCAGTCCAGTCCGTGGAATAAAGTAGGTTGTAGTACAATGTGGATGCGCATAAACACATATAATAATTATGTGTATTTTATATCTGATTCCATTGTAACTTGGAACTGAGTTATTGTCGAGTTGTAAAATTGTATGATATACAGTGGTATTTTGCTCAAGCTTATCTTGTAGTTGCTTGTGTGATTTACATTTGTCGATTAAAGAATTGCTAATCACTATACTCATGATACCAAACCACATACCCAGTTCTAACTAGCTAGATAACAGATTAGCTACCACTCAGGACTGAGTTAACATTGCAATGTACAATATTTCACCCAAACAAGAGAAATAACATTTCGGCCAACCATAATATCTGAATAGTGATGACAGTAAAGGTGTGAAGAACGTCACAGGGTACTAATTATAATATTGATGATGACGGACAAAAGTTCCTACATTACTATAGTGATGGTTATCCAATATCGATCTGAGAGCCTAAGCACTATAAAGCGCTTAGGATCACTGAAAGTCTACAATACACACACCAATGTGCCAGTGGTGTGTACGTATATTGCAGCATTTTGTGTGCCATCAATAATTATTTTACATGCAAGTTTCTTAGCTGTTATCTTAATAGCTAACTTAGTGCTATTTTAAAGTTAATTTGCATTCAAAATGGTATGCACAGCAAGCAAAAATATCCCCTAGGTTTAATCCCAGAAAGCCTGAATTAAAAAAAACAGAAGACTGATTTTTTTTTTAATTTCTTGATTTGCTATCAAGACACACGGTAGTGTGTCGTGCGGCCCAAGAAGCCGGCGCGCAACATCCGTGAGTATATTGACAGGAAGAAAGAAAACGCAATTTTCGCACCTTCGTAGCTCTGTGCTGCCTTGATAAAACAAGACGATTTTTGCTGTGTACATGCCCTCCAACTTCAGCAGTTCACATTACAAATTTGAGCGAAATCGCTTCAAGCGTTCCCGAGATATGCGACTTCAAAAATTGGCTTAGTTTCTTCGTTTTTTTTTTCTTATTTTTCTTCCTCTTTTCGCACACTTACAAAACTTGTTATAAAACGCGAACGCCATATCCGATAGCCTTGAAATTTGGCACACAGAAGAGGGGTATAAAGGCGCATCTCGGCACCAACGTTGGCTGGAATACGATAAACAAGCAAAGAGTTATGAGCGATTATTCACGAAAAATAACACCAATATGTTGTCACGCCTACAGGGTAAACCGCGTATGGGAAGAAGCTGAAAATCGGTGGCTGAATAGGTTAGCTATTATACCTCAAACCTTTTGTGGTTTGAAAGGAATCGAGCTAAAAACCAGGAAGATACAACGAAAACACCAACGGTGTGTAACAATTACGCAATCTATATTAGCTAATAAAAACGACTACTTTCCACGCCTACCAGAAAAACTGCTCGGGGTGATGCTTTGAAAATCACTGTACAAATGGAGTAATCATCTTAGAAAGTCTCTTCAATGGTGTAGAAGAATCAGACTTAAAGCCACGGAATTATAACACGAAATCCAACTTGGTGTAGCAAGTGCAACATCGAAATACTCTAATAGAGCAGTCACCCTAATAGAGCAGTCACTCTGAAAAGAATTCAAGAGATCAGCTAGAAACAAGTAACCTGTATAGAGATCAGCTAAAAACAAGTCACCCTGTAGAGAGATCAGCTACAAACAATCCACCCTGTAGAAAGATCAGCTAGAAGAAGTTACCTTGTAGGGAGTTCAACTACGGAAAGAGATAGTTCAGCTAGAAGAAATCACCTTGTAGAGTTCAGCTACAAAGAAACCACAATGTAGAGAGTTCAGCTACAAAGAAACCATCATGTAGAGAGTTCAGCTGCAAACAAATAACCTGTAGAGAGTTCAGCTACAAACAAATCTCCCTGTAGAAAGATCAGCTAGAAGAAATAACCTTGTAGAGAGTTCAGTTACAAAGAAACCACCATATAGAGAGTTCAGCTACAAACTAGTGACCTTGTAGAGACAACAGCTAGAAGAAGTTACCTTGTAGAAAATTCAGCTACAAAGAAACCATTCTGTAAAGAGCTCAGCTGCAAACAAATCACCTATACAGAATTCAGCTACAACCCTGTTGACAGATCAGCTAGAAGAAGTTACCTTATAGATAGTTCAGCTACAAACAAATCAACCTGTAGAAAGATCAGCTAGAAGAAGTCACCTTGTAGAGAGTTCAACTACAAAGAAACCCCATGTAGAGAGTTCAGCTGCAAACAAATCACCCTGTAGAAAATTCAGCTACAAACTAATCACCCTGTAGAAAGATCAGCTAGAAGAAGTCACCTTGTAGAGAGTTCAGCTACAAAGAAACCATTCTGTAAAGAGCTCAGCTACAAACAAATTATCTGTACAGAATTCAGCTACAAACAAATCACCCTGTAGAAAGATCAGCTAGAAGAAATTACCTTGTAGATAGTTCAGCTACACCCTGTACAGAGCTCAGTTAGAATAAGTTTCCTTGTAGAGAGTTCAGCTACAATCAAATGTAATCAAAAACAGCCAAGCTGTAAAAAAAGGAGTGCGGCCCTTGAAAAGGCTATGGTAAAAAAAGATGTGAAATCCAAGGTGGCGGCCAAGAAATGGCTGTGATGGTAGGTTAATGGTAAAAATTTTAATAACGACAATTCAGGTGAATTTGGTGCCGCTTGGTCAATTGGCACAAAATTCACCTGAATTGTCTTTATTAAAATTTTTACCATTAATCTACCATCACAGCCATTTCTTGGCTGCCACCTTGGATTTCACATCTTTTTTCACCATAGCCTTTTCAAGGGCCACACTCCTTTTTTTACAGCTTGGCTGTTTTTGATTAGATTTCACTTCTTTTTGCATTTGTATACCCCAAAGCTGGCCACAGGCCAGCTTTGGGGCTTTTTAACCTATATTTTTTCTTTACCACAGGAAAAAGAAAAGGATGAAGCAGATTTTATAAATACTTTAACTCATTCTGATTTTATCAGTAAATGTACAAATTATATAATATATAATGCATATATTTATTACATGTCAATTAATCCCCACAGGATAATTTGCAGCTGATCTCTCTACTGGGTGACTTGAAATGTAGCTGAATTCTCTACAGGGTGATTTGTTTGCAGCTGAACTCCCTACATGGTGGTTTCTTTGTAGCTGAACTCTCTACAAGGTAACTTCTTCCAGCTGATCTTTTTACAGGGCATATTTGTTTGTAGCTGAGTTCTCTACACGGTGATTTGCTTGCAGCTGAACTCTCTACATGGTAGTTTCTTTGTAGCTGAACTCTCTACAATGTGACTTCTTCTAGCTGAACTTTCTAGAGGGTGACTTGTTTCTAGCTGATCTCTCTACAGGGTGAGTTGTTTCTAGCTGAACTGTCTACAAGTGATTTGTTTGCAGCTGAACTCTCTACATGGTGGTTTCTTTACAGCTGAACTCTCTACAAGGTGACTTCTTCTAGCTGATCTCTCTACTGGGCGATTTGTTTGTAGCTGAACTCTCTACAGGTGATTTGTTTGTAGCTGAACTCTCTACATGGTAGTTTCTTTGTAGCTGAACTCTCTACAATGTGACTTCTTCTAGCTGAACTCTCTACAGGATGACTTGTTTCTAACTGAACTCTCAACAGGGTGATCTGTTCATAGCTGAACTTTCTACTGGGTGATTTGTTTGCAGCTGAACTCTCTACATGGTGGTTTCTTTGTAGCTGAACTCTCTACAATGTGACTTCTTCTAGCTGAACTCTCTACAGGATGACTTGTTTCTAGCTGATCTCTCTAGAGGGTGACTTGTTTCTAGCTGAACTCTCTACAGGTGATTTGTTTGCAGCTGAACTCTCTACATGGTGGTTTCTTTGTAACTGAACTCTCTACAAAGTAACTTCTTCTAGCTGTTCTTTTTACAGGGCATATTTGTTTTGTAGCTGAGTTCTCTACAGGGTGATTTGTTTGCAGGTGAACTCTCTACATGGTAGTTTCTTTGTAGCTGAACTCTCTACAAAGTAACTTCTTCTAGCTGATCTTTTTACAGGGCATATTTGTTTTGTAGCTGAGTTCTCTACAGAGTGATTTGTTTGCAGGTGAACTCTCTACATGGTAGTTTCTTTGTAGCTGAACTCTCTACAGGGTGACTTGTTTCTAGCTGAACTCTCTACAGGTGATTTGTTTGTAGCTGAACTCTCTACAATGTGACTTCTTCTAGCTGAACTCTCTACAGGGTGATCTTTTCATAGCTGAACTCTCTACAGAATGATATGTTTGCAGCTGAACTCTCTACATGATGATTTCTTTGTAGCTGAACTCTCTACAGGGTGATTTGTTTGTACCTGAACTCCGTACAAGGTAACTTCTTCTAGCTGATCTTTCTACAGGGCGATTTGTTTGTAGCTTAGTCTCTACAGGGTGTTTGTTTGCAGCTGAACTCTCTGCATGGTAGTTTCTTTGTAGCTGAACTCTCTACAATGTGACTTCTTCTAGCTGAACTCTCCACAGGGTGACTTGTTTCTAACTGATCTCTCTACAGGATGACTTGTTTCTAGTTGAACTCTCTACGGGGGATTTGTTTGCAGCTGAACTCTCTACATGGTGGTTTCTTTATTGCTGAACTCTCTACAAGGTGACTTCTTCTAGCTCATCTCTCTACATGGTGATTTGTTTGTAGCTGAACTCTCTACAGGTGATTTGTTTGTAGCTGAACTCTTTACAAGGTGATACTTCTAGCTGATCTCTCTACAGGATGACTTGTTTCTAACTGTACTCTCTACAGAGTAATCTGTTCATAGCTGAACTTTCTAATGGGTGATTTGTTTGCAGCTGAACTCTCTACATGGTGGTTTCTTTGTAGTTGACCTCTCTACAAGGTAACTTATTTTAGCTGATCTTTTTACAGGGCATATCTGAGTTCTCAACAGGGTGATTTGTTTACAGCTGAACTCTCTACATGGTAGTTTCTTTCTAGCTGAACTCTCTACAGTGTGACTTCTTCTAGCTGAACTCTCTACAGGGTGACTTGTTTCTAGCTGATCTCTCTACAGGGTGACTTGTTTCTAGCTGAACTCTCTACAGGTGATTTGTTTGCAGCTGAACTCTTTACATGGTGGTTTCTTTATAGCTGAACTCTCTACAATGTGACTTCTTCTAGCTGAACTCTCTACAGGGTGACTTGTTTCTAACTGATCTCTCTACAGGGTGAGTTGTTTCTAGCTGAACTGTCTACAAGTCATTTGTTTGCAGCTGAACTCTCTACATGGTGGTTTCTTTATAGCTGAACTCTCTACAAGGTGACTTCTTCTAGCTGATTTCTCTACTGGGTGATTTGTTTGTAGCTGAACTCTCTACAGGTGATTTGTTTGTAGCTGAACTCTCTACAGGGTGATACTTCTAGCTGATCTCTCTACAGGATGACTTGTTTCTAACTGAACTCTCAACAGGGTGATCTGTTCATAGTTGAACTTTCTACTGGGTGATTTGTTTGCAGCTGAACTCTCTACATGGTGGTTTCTTTGTAGCTGAACTCTCTACAATGTGACTTTTTCTAGCTGAACTCTCTACAGGATGACTTGTTTCTAGTTGATCTCTCTACAGGTGATTTGTTTGCAGCTGAACTCTCTACATGGTGGTTTCTTTGTAGCTGAACTCTCTACAAGGTAACTTCTTCCAGCTGATCTTATTACTGGGCATATTTGTTTGTAGCTGAGTTCTCTACACGGTGGTTTGCTTGTAGCTGAACTCTTTACATGGTGGTTTCTTTGTAGCTGAACTCTCTACAAGGTAACTTCTTCCAGCTGATCTTTTTACTGGGCATATTTGTTTGTAGCTGAGTTCTCTACACGGTGGTTTGCTTGTAGCTGAACTCTTTACATGGTGGTTTCTTTGTAGCTGAACTCTCTACAAGGTAACTTCTTCCAGCTGATCTTTTTACTGGGCATATTTGTTTGTAGCTGAGTTCTCTACATGGTGATTTGCTTGCAGCTGAACTCTCTACATGGTAGTTTTTTTGTAGCTGAACTCTCTACATGGTAGTTTCTTTGTAGCTGAACTCTCTACAATGTGACTTCTTCTAGCTGAACTCTCTACAGGGTGACTTGTTTCTAACTGATCTCTCTACAGGGTGAGTTGTTTCTAGCTGAACTGTCTACAAGTCATTTGTTTGCAGCTGAACTCTCTACATGGTGGTTTCTTTATAGCTGAACTCTATACAATGTTACTTCTTCTAGCTGATCTTTCTACAGGATGATTTGTTTGTAGCTGAATTCTCTACAGGGTGATTTATTTGCAGCTGAACTCTCTACAAGGCGACTTCTTCTAGCTGAACTCTCTACAGAGTGATTGATATTTTTGCAGTTGAACTCTCTACATGGTGGTTTCTTTGTAACTGAACTCTCTACAGGGTGATTTGTTTGTAGCTGAATTCTCTACAGGGTGATCTGTTCGTAGCTGAACTCTCTACAGGGTGATTTGTTCGCAGCAGAACTCTCTGCATAATGGTTTCTTTGTAGCTGAACTCTCTACAAGGCGACTTCTTCTAGCTGATACAGGGTGACTTGTTTCTAGATGAACTCTCTACAGGGTGACTTGCATGTAGCTGAATTGTCTATCAGATTAACTATTTGTAGCTGAATTCCGTACAGAATATCTTGCAATGTAATATAATTCTATAATGGAGTAAGTTATAAACGTAGCTGAATGCTCTATTAGGGTGACTGTTCTATTAGAGTATCTCGATCTCGCATTTGCTACACGTAGTTGCCTTTCGAATCATAACTCAGTGGTTTGTAATTCGATTCTTCTGTACTACTGCAAGGACTTTCTATGATGATTATTCCAGCTACATACTGATTTTCAGCTCATTGCGCTAAGCGGTTTGCCTGGTAGATGTGAAAACTAATAGTTTTTAATTCATAAGTATCGATCGCATAATTTTGACACAGGTTGGATTTTGTGTCATATCTCCATGGTCTTTATCTCAATTCCTTTCAAACCACAAAAAGGCACTCCTGCGATGGTTATTCCATCTACATATCGATTTTCAACTCATTCCTCCAAGGGGTTTAGCCTGTAGGCGTAACAGACCTTCGACCTTATTTTACGCACATAATCGGTAATAACTCCGTGAATATTCATCGGATCCCTACCAAAGTTGATACTGAGATCCGCCTTAATGAGCCCTTCAAGTGTGCCAAATTTCAGTCCTATCCGAGTACGCATTCGTGTTTTATGGCAGATTTTGCGAAGTGTGCGAAATGAAGAAGATGAAGAAGAAAAAACGAAGAAATTAAAACGAAATTTTGTTCGCTCGTATCTCGGAAATGGCTGGACTGATTGTCTTCAAATTTGGTATGTAGACTCCCATAACTAGCTGGCACGTTTGTAGCAAATTTGGTTCCAATCAGATAAGGGATGACAGAGCTACATAGGTGTGAAAATTGCGTTTTCTTTCTTCCCGTTAATATATTCACGGTATGGCGCGCCGGCTTCTTGGGCCGCACGACAAACTATCGTGTGTCTTGATCATTCTGTAGAAAGATCAGCTAGAAGAAGTCACCTTGCAGAGAGTTCAGCTACAAAGAAACCACCATGTAGAGAGTTCAGCTGCAAACAAATCACCCTGTAGAAAATTCAGCCACAAACAAATTTCCCTGTAGAAAGAGCAGTTAGAAGAAGTCACCTTGTAGAGTGTTCAGTTACAAAGAAACCACCATGGAGAGTTCTGTAATAAATATATGTTTATATTATAATTTGTACATTTACTGATAAAATCAGAAATATTTAAAGTATTTAAAATTTGCTTCATCTTTTCTTCTTCCTGTGGTAAAGAAAAAAAGATAGGTTTATAAAGTCCCAAAGCCGGCCATACAAATACAAAAAGAAGTGAAATCTAATCCAAAACAGCCAAGCTGTAAAAAAAGAGTGCGGCCCTCAAAATGGCTATGGTGCAAGCGGCACAAAATTCACCTGAATTGTCGTTATTAAAATTTTTACCATTAACCTACCATCACAGCCATTTCTTGGCCGCCACCTTGGATTTCACATCTTTTTTCACCATAGTCTTTTTGAGGGCCGCACTCTTTTTTTACAGCTTGGCTGTTTTGGATTAGATAATAATGTATGCTACAATGCTCACTGTTATGTTTTACATTCACTACTAATGTTGTAGTGACAGTTATCACTACAATGCAGTGAAGGTCAATACTAAAGAGTAGTGAAGGTCACATATTAAAAATAGTGAGTATAATATTTTGACACAATTGCAGAAGTTAGTTGTAAAATTCACTACTAATTTTTTTTACAGAGAATGTCATACAGAAATTGTTTATTCAATAGATACAATGTATACAATGCACTACTAATTATACAATGTCCTAAATATTACATCATTGTCATTATTACTACATCATGCATCAAGCTCAACCAACCATAAGATCTTACTTTACCCAATCACATTTAACATCAAAATTAATACTCATGACACAGTCCTTTTCTTTGGAACACTATTCCCATTCACATTTTACATTTGTCAAATCGGACTGCATTTAGGTATGTTCTTCATTGCTTTCTTTTACTGCAACATTTAATTGTATTTTTGACTGTTCTTTTTTTGTATTTTTGCAACTGTGTGGTTACTTGTGCTGTGTGTATGTTGTCTTTATGTGTGTGGGGAGCATGTTTGTATGCTACAAGCCTTCTGTGTACCCATGTCTTTTGACAAAAATTGATAATCTAACCTAATCTACTGTAATGACTAATTAGTTTGGCAACTGTTTCAAATATTTTACATAGTTGTGAACTTGAACATGTACACTATGGTGTGTTGTATGTATGTTTATTCTCCTTAAAGCTGTCAAATGAACAATTTTCCAAAACAAACTTGTATTATGATTATTGGTCACAAGCTAAAGGCTATTATTTTCCACTCAGATTTGAGATGTGCAAATTCGTAAGTAGAACATGGAGATAAGGATGGTTCCTCTTGTCTTGAAAATATAAAGCTCCCTACTGCAATATGATAAGCTGATATTGTTGTGGTACTCCACACTGTTACAGTATTCTATGGTCATGTGCATCAAGTGTTTTCATTCCTCCTCTGTTCATCTGCTTAAGGTATGCATTCCACCTTCATCCAGCATTTGGAAGGAAAGATTCAAGACCAACAAAGTTAGCTTTTATACTAGGCCCTGTGCATGTGGTTTATATTGTTATAGTTATGCATAGATGTAGGGTTATAGGCATAAGCTAAACAGAACTTTGAACTTATATTGGTATTATCTAATGTAAAAAGTAGCTAGTTCTATACCAGTTAGTGAAAGAAGTTAAAGTAGAATGCAACTAGAAAAGAAGTTAAAGTAGAATGCAACTAGAAAAATTAGCAAAAGTTTACTAGATAATTGTAGGGGCTGTGGTCTTTCACCAAAGCATAGATAATATTATGTTAGATTTTCATGGCCATTGGTGCAACCGTTCACCCTTGATATAGAAGTATAAAGTAAAATGGATTACTCCAATATAATATTTACTGTATGACCTGCATAATGTATGTATAATCCTAGTTTGGCACAGTCAACCCTTCTTGCTAATAATAGATGCCAATAAATGCCCTGAAATTTTTCTGCAATGCTTATAGGTGCTTAAAAAAGGGGGTCAACCGTGCCAGACTAGCAGATACTAGAGTGTAAAGAACCAAACATGTCTTCTTATGTCTTCTTATTAGTAGGCAAGTAGCTACATACAGTATGTACCTAAGAAGCCACACAGTCGGGGTCTGTTTGTTCAATCTACATAATATACTTTTAAATTTTTTTTGTGGGAAAGACCAATATCTGTCAAAAGTTAAAATGTTTAAATTCAGAGCTTAGTATATTTTATTCTTAAAATGACTGCTGGAGGCCTAGATCTCTTGATCTCCAACCTCTGCTTGCCCTTTTAATGATAAAAATCAGTAAAATAAATTTATTAGTAGTCGTTTATTCAAATTGATCAGTAAGCCACAAAGTTTGGAGTTGAATCTAGTTATTAGATGTTTAGGTATCTCTTAATCTTCCAGAATCTAAATTATTTAGTTAGGTATCTCTTATAATCTTAGGTATACCTAAGATTACATGTTACATTATAGTTGTTCTAGTGTCATCTTTGTCACACAAAGTATATAAGTTTTCTGATAAGTTGCCCACTTCATTAACTGACAATTTCTACTATTAAAGTAAGTAATATAATATAATCTTAGGTATCTCTCTTAATCTTCCAGAATCTATATTATTTACAGTTTTGCATCTAATTAAATTTTTTTTTGTAAAATGGAAAGTTCTTTGGCTAAACCACTCAATTCTATCACTCAATTAAGCAACTCCTTAGTAAAAGATAAAAATATAAATTTTCATGTTATAATTAATGGACATGTATACATACAATCAAGTTTACATTTAGGCTTTTGATTAAGTTCATATCCTTGGTTATGCCAGTGCTTATATAACAAGTTCTTAACCATAGAAATCAAGGTTGCTGAAGTGACGTCTTCAGGTAAGGGGTTCCAATCATAATGACGCAGTTATAAAAAAGGTTTTGGGTAGATGCCAAAGAAAATCTGTTCTTAGTATATAACTTTAGCGTGTGTACTCTTGTTTGTGTTTCACTAGATAAGGTAAAAAAAGACTCTGGGTTAATAGATGTCATTGACTTTAAGATATTGAAAATTTCAATAAAGTCTCCTCTCCTCCTTCAATGTAATAAATATAGATCAAGTCTTCTTAGTCTATCATCATAATATATGGTAGTGTAACAATATTCTTATAAGTTTAGTAGCTCTTTGTTAGACTTTCTCTAATATGTCAATGTCTTTACTTAAATAAGGGTTACAGAGCTGAACACAATACTCCAAGTGTGGTCTATTGTAAGATTTGTAAGCTAGCAGAAATGATTCTTTGTTTAAATGTTTAAAAGTCCTACTGATTATTCCAAGTGCCTGTGTTGGCTGATGCCTTTCGGTACCATAATAAAAAATTCATTTGAGGTGTCACCCAGACACCAAGATCTCTAGCTGATGTTACATTATAGTTGCTCTAGTGCCATCTTTGTCACACAAAGTATATAAGTTTTCTGATAAGTTACCCACTTCATTAACTGACAATTTCTACTATTAAAGTTCAGTAACAAGAGCCTATAGACCATGAAGCAATAATTTATCAAATTGTAGTTGCTGACTGTTTCTTGCATCAAGAATGACAGTAAATAATTTAGCATCATCTGCAAAACTAATTAGGTGACTTTGAATATTGTCAGCCATATCATTTACATATAGCAGTGGACCCTTGATTACTCCACTTTTTATATTATATCACTTGAAACTAGTACCATTAACAACAACTCGCTATGTTCTATTACTTAGGAAACTGCTGATCCAGTGTTCAAGGTTACCATGGATACCATAAGCTTGTAGTTTAGTCATTAATCTGGCATGAGGAACTGTGTCAAATTCCTCATGCCGCCAACTAACCAGAAAATATTAATGTAAAAAGGAACTGTATCAAATAGATGACATTTACTCCACAGCCATCATCTAAAGGAGTCTTACACACATTAAAGTTTCAAGCAAGTTTAACTTTAACTTTAGAAAAGCCATGCTGATGTGGAGATAGTGCTCCATGACTACTCAGAAAATAGTACACTTCATCATGTGTGATGGATTCAACAATTATTTTGCATACTTGTGATGTTAAACTTGCAGGCTGATAATTAGTTGCTTTAATTTTGAGGTTGTTCTTAAATATTGGTCTCACGTTAGCACATTTGCAACCAGCAGGTAGTGTACCTGTGTTAAGTGATTGAGAATAAAGCAATGGCAATGGGTCAAGTAAAGTATTACTACATACATAAAAAGATCTTGTTTATACAAGATGGCTATACATTGCATTTATTCGTATTCTTTCATGCACCAATGAATAATCTTATTCCTGTCATAAAATCATTATAGAATTATTGTGACTGGGCCTGTGAAAATAGAGCACGTGGACACATGATTTTTGCCTACTTTTTCAAACTTTCATCGTTCATAGCGTTTAATTGAAAGTTACAGAATGCAAATGTTCTGTTCCAGTACTGAGATGTGATCTGTAAAGTGACAGGGTGCAGTTTGTGCCCACATGCTGTTTTCGCAGGCCCGTTCACAATAATCTTTTTCTGCTCCCTGCTTGTAGCTAAATATTGTAGCTGTCCAATGAAACATCGAAGATAATAAATCTACCACAGTTTTGGTATTGAAATTATTATAATTCTATTATAATCTTACGTGGATTATTCTATGATCACACTAATGTAATCCTGAAAATTCATCATGATTCTGTAATGCATGTAGGAGATATAAAGCAATATGTGGAGTAGCGTCAATTGTACAATACGTGGAGATTAAGAGTTAGTTTTTATCCAAGATCAATTACCCTATGGAATCAACTACCAATCAATGATATTTTTCCCTAAATGATTTTGATAGCATTCTTCAATCAACACTGACACATTCAATGAAAAACAGTAATTAATAATCTAAAGGCATTGTTTTTATACTCAGATATGTGAGTTTTACAATCATAAATATATATATATATATATATATCTAATCAAAAACAGCCAAGCTATAAAAAAAGGAGTGCGGCCCTTGAAAAGGCTATGGTGAGAAAAGATGTGAAATCCAAGGTGGCGGCCAAGAAATGGCTGCGATGGTAGGTTAATGGTAAAAATATTAATAACGACAATTCAGGTGAATTTGGTGCCGTTTGGTCAATTGGCACAAAATTCACCTGAATTGTTGTTATTAAAATTTTTACCATTAACCTACAATCACAGCCTATTTCTTGGCCGCCACCTTGGATTTCACATCTTTTTTCACCATAGCCTTTTCAAGGGCCACACTCCTTTTTTTTACAGCTTGGCTGTTTTTGATTAGATTTCACTTCTTTTTATATTTGTATACCCCAAAGCCGGCCTGTGGCCAGCTTTGCGGCTTTTTAACCTACATTTTTCTCTTTACCACAGGAAAAAGAAAAAGATAAAGCAGATTTTATAAATACTTTAACTCATTCTAATTTTATCAGTAAATGTACAAATTATATATATAATGCATATATTTATTACATATCAATTAATCCCCACAGGATAATTTGCAGCTGATCTCTCTACTGGGTGACTTGAAATGTAGCTGAACTCTCTACAGGGTGATTTGCTTGTACGTAGATGAACTCTTTACAGGATTCTCTCTACAGGGTGACTTGACTCTAGCTGAACTCTCTGCAGGGTTATCTGTTTGTAGTTGAATTCTCTACAGGGTGATTTGTTTGCAGCTGAACTCTCTACAAGGTAACTCCTTCTAGCTGATCTGTCTACAGGGTGATTTGTTTGTAGCTGAACTCTCTACAGGGTGATCTGTTCGTAGCTGAACTCTCTGCAGGGTGATTTCTTTGTAGCTGAACTCTCTACAAGGTGACTTCTTCTAGCTGCTACAGGGTGACTTGCATGTAGCTGAATTGTCTATCAGATTAACTATTTGTAGCTGAATTCCGTACAGAATATCTCGCAATGTAATATAATTCTATAATGGAGTAAGTTATAAACGTAGCTGAATGCTCTATTAGGGTGACTGTTCTATTAGAGTATCTCGATCTCGCATTTGCTACACGTAGTTGCCTTTCGAATCATAACTCAGTGGTTTGTAATCCGATTCTTCTGTACTACTGCAAGGACTTTCTATGATGTTAATTCCAGCTACATACTGAATTTCAGCTCATTGCTCTAAGCGGTTTGCCTGGTAGATGTGAAAACTAATAGTTTTTTATTCATAAAAATCGATCGCGTAATTTTGACACAGGTTGGGTTTTGTGTCATATCTCTATGGTCTTTATCTCAATTCCTACAAAAGGCACTCCTACGATGGTTACTCCATCTATATATCAATTTTCAACTCATTCCTCCAAAGGGTTTACCTTGTAGGCGCGACAGACCTTCGACCTTATTTTAATATTTAATTTAATATTTTACGCACATAATCGGTAATAACTCCGTGAATGTTCATCGGATTCCTAGCAAGGTTGGTACTGAGATCCGCCTTAATGAGCCCTTCAAGTGTGCCAAATTTCAGCCCTATCCTAGTACGCATTCGTGTTTTATGGCAGATTTTGCGAAGTGTGCGAAATGGAGAAGATGAAGAAGAAAAAGAAAAAAAAAACGAAGAAATTTAAACGAAATTTTGTTCGCTCATATCTCGGAAATGGCTAGACCGATTTTCTTCAAATTAGGTATGTAGACTCCCATAAATGGTCGGCACGTCTGTAGTAAATTTGGTTCCAATCGGATAAGGGATCACAGAGCTACATACGTGTGAAAATTGCATTTTCTTTCTTCCTGTTAATATACTCACGGTGTGGCGCGCCGTATTCTTGGGCCGCACGACACACTATCGTGTGTCTTAATACATATATATAAGTGGTTTTAGGAAAAAACAACAAGAACTTACGTTATTATGGATCAGTGCATAATAATGTGTGCGTTGTTTAGGCCTTGTTAGGCCTGCAACAATACGCTGACCAGTATAATACAAAGCACAATAGGCTACAGTGCTATACCAGCATAATGCTAGCATATTGGGTGGATATTACAAACTATGGAGCTTAATTTCATGAAAATAGATCAATTCTCCTTAATAGAGCAGTCAGTGGAAGCTGCAAAGTGCAACAGAGCATTCGAATGCATTGTACACAGCTCCTTAGATCGATACTCTAATATAACAGTCACTTTGTAGTGAAATACTCTATTACCACGTGCACATCCACAGATTATAGAATGTTCCAGTAAGATTTTATTAACCTAGGAACATAATGCAATCATAATGGGAAGTTATTGGGAACACTGAAAAGTTTTGGAAATTGCTGAAAGCATTTTGGGAAAAATTTGACTCAGGTCTAAATTCGGTGCATCACTATAGCACATAAAAAAGTTAAGTAATAGTCAAACAGTATAGAAGTCCATTATACATAGAACTTGAATTCCAACTTTTACAGAATGGCAGAGTAGCACTGTGAAAAAGGTGGGATATAAGATGGTATTTCCAGTGGCTTATTGAATACAAATAAGCCTTAATATAAACCCTGTATTATACTCATGTTATACTTTAGTATAATGCATACTATACTATTACATATGTGACTGGATTTTGGAAAAACGATCCAAATCGCACATTAGAAGTTCCGAGATAAACGGTTTTAAAGAATTCAAGCCAGCATAACTCTCCAAGCATAGCAAGCACGCGTATGAAATTTACACAAAAGATGCATCAATCTGCTACCTTTCAAGCCACTTCCAGTACTTGTAGCTGCTTGTACAGTTTCCCGCCAAATAAGATAGAAAATCTGAGCAGTTGGACGAGCGAAGTAGTATCACGAGTGCTCACAAAGGGGTGGAGGCCGGGGGGTGGCGGGGAGGGCAAAAGTTAGACCTCAAAATGGAGGCAGACCACGATTGGAGTCCAGACACCAGATTACAGGGCTGTGCTGGCTCCTTAGTGGCTGATATGTAGCAAAATCAGCAGAGAACACGTCTGGCCAACATTATAAGGCTGTCCACCAGTAAACCACTGACTCTTGCCAAGCCAGGTCCTTCACAAGGCGTGAAACCACCATTTGAGCACTCCACACCACCCAGAAAAGACGTGTGTAAAAACCAGCCTCGTGTAGTTTGAGTAGTGCTGAGGGTCAAAACGTGTAGTACGATAGTGTAGCTATCCACTAGTGGTGTTAGTTTGATTTTGCCTGATGTGCGATTTGGATCGGTTCTGTAAAATCTGGTCACATATATGGTTTTAGTTTATTTACCACATTACCTGAAATAGCTTATATCAAATATATTGCCCACACTATACCATCACATATATGGTTTCAGTATGTTTAACACATTAACTAAAGCCTTACATGCGATTGTTAGTATACTACAGGTTATATCAAGCTTTTTTGTATTCAATAAGCCACTGGAAATACCATCTTATATCCCTCTTTTTCACAGTGTAGATGGTAATGTGGTGCAGAGTAGCAGCAATGTAGTTATGAAGCTCAATGTTATCTTGCACAGCAATCTTTTCCCCTTTCAGTCCAGCAAAGATTAACGAGATATATTAAATTTTCACTATCTCTCATTAATACGTAAAATAATAGAAGATTTTTTATACTGTATGTGAAGAATTTAATATTAATTGTGCATAAATTACATCCTAGGAATAAATAATTACATTTTAAAGTGATTTTGTTCAAATTTTAGGTAGTTGCAATATTATTTATGTAGCGCTGGAAATTAGCATCAGGATCATACAAATGCAGTGATATGGACCAAATGAAGACTGAATTATATATAGCACACACAAACAACGTTGAAAAGATTAGTGCTAATTATGACTCAGTTGTTAATGGTGATTAGGCCTATGCTCAAAATTTTGTATGCAATGCTTTCATGGATTTCCCCAAAAACTTTACCTATTATGCTCTTCAGTGTTCCCATTATGCTTGCATTATTTTCCTGGGTGAGCAGCATTTCTTACAATTATCTTGAAAGATTTTAAGCCAAAAATGCTCAATAAAAGTGTTTCTAATCACTACAAATTATTGACTGATCTATTAGAGAGCATCGATCTAGGGAGCTATGTTCAATGCTTTTGAGTGCTCTGTTGCAGTCAACAGCTTCCACTGACTGCTCTATTAGGGAGTATTAAACAAATTAGGCATCACAATTTGAAATTATATCCACCTAATATGCTAGCAGTATGCAGACAAACATTCCAGCCTATTATGCTTTCTATGTTTCATGACATGTAATTTTCACAAAGAAACAATTTGTAACTGAATTTGACTAAACAAGGCTTCGACGCACAAAACTTCGTTAGGAGATATGGCGATTTTAAGTAATCATTGTGTAATAACTTCCCAGTGCCTACAGCTGTGCAAACAAAATTTGCACTTATTATTCATCTATTTACTGCTATCAGTGAGTGGGTGTATTAATTTCTGATACTCAAAATTTGCCATCTTTTGGGAAGCTTTTTTCGAGCGAGTAATAATGGTATAAAATGAAGTAAAAAGACGAATGGAATCGAGAGGCCAAGTTTGGGCCCTCCATGGCCCTCAAATCTCTCCAAATTGACTGAGAACACTATTGGCGAGCTCTCTGTGCAGTCCCAGCTCACCAACACCATTATCACAAAGCCATGGCCATTTAGTGGCGCCAATCTCCCACTCGTGGCTTTGACAGGGTCGGAAGAAAGCTGCTACAGAAACCATACTTGCCAGTCCTGAAGGAAGTACAGTGTGGAATATGATCGTGTGTTAGACCAGCAATCCCGGCGTTTCTGGTAAAAACGTAAGTTTGATTTTGTGCGTGTGGAAGCCTTGTTATATGAAATCCGGTCACATTTACGTATACATAATCTGCTAAAAGGCAGATCTAAGATTTCCAAAGGTGTGGGGTGCTAAGTTAGGGGTTTCTATTGTGCGAGCTAAGAAAATGGTTGATACAAATAGAAATACAGTGTGTGAAGCACATTCAGCATGTGGAGAATGCTTTATCTAGGGGTCTTGTAGGTATGCCCTTACAAGAAGATTATGCAAATTTAGCTACTTTCTGAGATTGAATTTGGCAATATGTAATTTTGACTGAATCTTATTGAATAAGCACTTTGTGGCTATTAAAGTTATTAGTTAAACCATTATTATTTTTCTAGCAGTGGTACAGGTTTTTGCAATTGAATTCGGCGACTTTGCAATTGAATTCGTCCCGTTTGCAATTGAGTTCGTCGCTTTTGCAATTGAATTCTTCCCGTTTGCAATTGAATTCGTCCCGTTTGCAATTGAATTCGTCCCGTTTGCAATTGAATTCGTCCCGTTTGCAATTGAATTCGTCGCTTTTGCAATTGAATTCGTCGCTTTTGCAGTTAAATTCGTCCATAACAAGAATGGCAGCTGGAGCAAACATGAAAACATGATGTAGCAGCTGCTACAAGAACTTGTTCAAGACAACAGTAGTAAACAACTCTTTATAAGGCAATAGTTCTTCCTCTACAGCCTCTCCAACAACATTCCAAACTCTACTACGCCATTCGCGATGGGTGTGGTCACTCGCGAGCAAGCTAATTAACTTGTCAGACAGCTATCAACTTCGCGTACTACCAGCTTCAATTACCTTCTAGTGTCTCAAGTGTAACTCTCCAAGGCATAAATAGTTCATCTCTTAATGAACGGGTTGGTTTCTTGGAGCCGTTTTTTATGACGAATTGTAATGCAAACGCGACGAATTCTATTGCAAAACCGACTAATTCAACTGCAAAACCGACGAATTCAATTGCAAAACCGACGAATTCAATTGCAATACCGACGAATTCAATTGCAAACGGGACGAATTCAATTGCAAAGGCGACGAATTCAATTGCAAAAACCTGTAATAACAACAACATTTCCCTACTTAGGTGGCCTCCCCAAAGTTGGCTCCGAGCGTGGCGCTTGGCCGGAATCTGGGTGGCCTGCGGATCAAGTCACGATGGGGTTGGCTTTTTTCACCCCTTCTAGGTATTTGTCCCGTTTCACTTTAGGATATCTAGCTCAAAGATTTTCGCTTAGGCTCCTAGGCTATGGGTAAACACCTCGAACAGCCTCTGCCTTCTGTGTACACCCTCCAGTGCCTAACTGGTAAAGTAGATAATAACATAATAACAATAACAACAAGCTTTCATCAAATTAATTAAAGAGTACAGCAAAAATGTTGCAGCATGGTTTGAGTTCAAAGTTGAAGTTCACTGGCTTGGTCTTTGTTCTTCAAAGAATGATGTTTTATTAGAGTAGTTGACAGTTCTATTAGAGTATTATGATGTTTATATATAGCATGTGCAATTTTACCCCTGAAATATAAATTTGACCCACTGGTGTTGATTTCCTTGACTTCTCACTCTTTTTTATTGATAATTATGTATGCTTTGTACATTATGTGACTGCATGTTATACTATTATAAGCAATAGTATGATGATGATATAACACTTAATTTCAGGGTAGCATATAATTAGGCCTGTGTCAAATAATGTATTATGACAGTATAATAAAAGCATAATAGGCTGGAGTGTTATGCCAGCATAATGCTAGCATATTAGGTGGAATTTTCAAACTATGGAGCTTAAATCCATGAAAATAGATCGATACCCTCTAATAGAACAGTCATTTAATAGTGAAAGAGTACTCATTGATTAAAATGTTTCAAGATAATTGCAAGAAAAATTGCTTTGTTAGGAATGCAAGCATAATGGGAACACTGAAGAGCATAATAAGTGAACATTTTGTGAAAGCATTTTGGGCAAAATTTTGAGCATAGCTTTATAATTTGACTCAAGCCTAGCTATATAAGTATAATCACATGTCAAGTTACAATAATTATTGTGGGCTGTTATGCAAGTCCATAATTATACCACATACAATTGGAAAGTTGGTTATCTGCAAATACAGTCAGTCACATTATGTGGCTAGGTTTTTGACAAAAGGAGTCTTCTACACAAATCCAATTCCATGAACTTGGAAGACCATGTTGTAACTTAAGTGTTCAAGGAACACACAAACCTGAAAATTTCTCCATTCACCAAATGATGTTGTTACTCGCTACTGAGTAAAATATATTTGAAGTCAATAATATGAAGTGATGAGCCATGAAACTTAATATAATTAGTTGGATGAATTTAGTATATAGACCCCTTTCACAAATCACACACATTGTGTATTGTGAACAACAGTCAGTCCACAATGGGCGATTTTCCAAACTTCAGTCACATATGTGACTGGATTTCATATAACCCGGCTTCCACACACACAAAATGTGACCCTATTTTTGGAAAACCATACATTTGGGCACATGAAAAATTTGTGGAAATATTCAATTGAAAATATATTTTTTTAATTAACTTTTACATATTCTGATAAAGTAACTATTAAGCCTTCTTGCTGTTAAATTTCACATCCATAACTTCTTTATTCTAGGAGATGTTCTTAATTATATCAGACCATGTAGTAGTTTCACAATGCGTGGGACAGCAATTAACTTACAAATTGGGTGATTTGTTCATCCCAAAACCAAACATTTTCTTGTCTTTAGACAATAATACAAGTGATTTAATTGAGGAAAAGCACAAAGAGCATATGATTAAACTCTCAAGGATCTCTTTTCATCCATTTTAGATTGTAAGAATGGAGATCTTTGTCAACAAAGTGATATTTGTCACACCTGATCACTATGCAGTTCTATAAACTGATAATGAAAAGTTAGTTGTTATGTATTAGACAATAAATTAGCCATAATCTTTGGAATGCTTCATTGTATCATCACAAAATTTTCACACAAGGTAGATAACCACTCCGTGCTTCATTGTGGCTATAAAAAAAGAAAATTGGCCTATGTGCCCAAATGTATGGTTTTCCAAAATAGGGTCACAATCAAACTTACGTTTTTACTAGAAATGGATTGCTGGTCTAATACACTATCATATTCCACACTGTACTTCCTTCAGGACTGGCAAGCAGCTTTCTTCCGACCCTGTCAAAGTCACGAGTGGGAGATTATGCCATTAAATGGCCATGGACCCATGGCTTTGTGGTAATGGTGTGTAGTGAGCAGGGACTTCACAGAGAGCTCACCAATAGTGTTCTCAGTCAATTTGGAGTGATTTTAGGGCTATGGAGAGCCCAAACTTTGGCCTCCGGATTCCATTCGTCTTCTTGCCTCATTTTATACTCCTATATTATATACTCCTATATTAAGCCCACCCACCCTCCACCCCTATTACTACCACCTCTGATATTATTACCCACTCGAAAAAAAGCTGCCCAAAATAGGTCAAATTTTGGGTATCAGAAATTTATACACCCACTCAGTGATAGCTAGTAAATTGGTGCAAATTTTGTTTGCACAGCTGTAGGCACTGGGAAGTTATTACACAATGATTATTTAAAATCGCCATACTATCTCCTAAGGCCACTCCAAATGAGACTGTAGTTTCCCGTCCTAATGTTTTCATTATTCGGTGCGGACGGAGGACGGGAAACTACAGTCTCATTTGGAGTAGTCTAATGAAACTTTGTGTGTCGAAGCCGGGTTTTTGTCAAATTCAGTCGCATCAAGACACACGGTACGTAGTGTGTCGTGTGGCCCAAGAAGCCGGCGTGCCAACCGTGAGTACATTAACAGGAAGAAACAAAAACGAAATATTCATACCTATGTAGCTCAGTGATCCCTTATCTGATTGGAACCAAATTTGCTAGAAAGGTGCCGGCCAGCTAGGGGAGTCTACACACCAAATTTGAAGAAAATCACTCCAGCCATTTCCGAGATACGAGCGAACAAAATTTCGTCTTCTTCTACTTCATTTCGCACACTTCGAAAAATCCGCCATAAACACGAATGCGTGCTTGGATCGCGCTGAAACTTTATTTATATTTATATTTATATTTATCTAATCCAAAACAGCCAAGCTGTAAAAAAAGAGTGTGGCCCTGAGAAAGGCTATGGTGAAAAAAGATGTGAAATCCAAGGTGGCGGCCAAGAAATGGCTGTGATGGTAGGTTAATGGTAAAAATTTTAATAACAACAATTTAGTGAATTTGGTGCCGCTTGGTCTTGGCACAAAATTCACTTGAATTGTTGTTGTTAAAAGTTTTACCATTAACCTACCATCACAGCCATTTCTTGGCCGCCACCTTGGATTTCACATCTTTTTTCACCATAGCCTTTCTCAGGGCCGTACTCTTTATTTACAGCTTGGCTGTTTTGGATTAGATTTCACTTCTTTTTGTATTTGTATACCCCAAAGCCGGCGCTTTTTAACCTGTCATTTTTTTCTTTACTACAGGAAGAAGAAAAGATGAAGCAGGGTGATTTCTTTGTAGCTGACCTCTCTGCAAAGTGATCCTTCTAGCTGATCCCTCTACTGGATGACTTGTTTGTAGCTGAACTCTCTACAGGGTGATTTGTTTGTAGCTGAACTCTCTACAAGGTAACTTCTTCTAGCTGATCTTTCTACAGGGTGATTTGTTTGTAGCTGAATTCTCTACAGAGCGATTTGTTTGCAGCTAAACTGCTGAACTCTCTACAATGTAACTTCTTCTAGCTAAACTTTCTACGGGTGGCTTGTTTCTAGCTGATCTCTCTACAGGGTGACTTGTTTGTAGCTGAACTCTCTACAAGGTGATTTGTTTGTAGCTGAACTCTCTACAAGGTAACTTCTTCTAGCTGATCTTTCAACAGGGTGATTTGTTTGTAGCTGAATTCTCGACAGGGCGATTTGTTTGCAGCTGAACTCTCTACATGGTAGTTTCTTTGTAGCTGAATTCTCTACAATGTAACTTCTTCTAGCTGAACTCTCTACAGGATGACTTGTTTGTAGCTGATCTCTCTACAGGGTGACTTGTTTGTAGCTGAACTCTCTACAGGGTGATTTGTTTGTAGCTGAACTCTCTACAAGGTAACTTCTTCTAGCTGATCTTTCTACAGGGTGATTTGTTTGTAGCTGAATTCTTTACAGGGCAATTTGCTTGCAGCTGAACTCTCTACATGGTAGTTTCTTTGTAGCTGAACTCTCTACAATGTAACGTCTTCTAGCTGAACTCTCTACAGGATGACTTGTTTCTAGCTGATCTCTCTACAGGGTGACTTGTTTGTAGCTGAACTCTCTAAAGGGTGATTTGTTTGTAGCTGAACTCTCTACAAGGTAACTTCTTCTAGCTGATCTTTCTACAGGGTGATTTGTTTGTAGCTGAATTCTCTACAGGCGATTTGTTTGCAGCTGAACTCTCTACATGGTAGTTTCTTTGTAGCCGAACTCTCTACAGTGTAACTTATTCTAGCTGAACTCTCTACGGGTGGCTTGTTTCTAGCTGAACTCTCTACAGGGTGATTTGTTTGTAGCTGAACTCTCTACAAGGTAACTTCTTCTAGCTGATCTTTTTACAGGGTAATTTCTTTGTAGCTGAATTCTCTACAGGGCGATTTGTTTGCAGCTGAACTCTCTACATGGTAGTTTCTTTGTAGCTGAACTCTCTACAATGTAACTTCTTCTAGCTGAACTCTCTACATGGTGACTTGTTTGTAGCTGAACTCTCTACAGGGTGATTTGTTTGTAACTGAACTCTCTACAGGGTAACTTCTTCTAGCTGATCTACTTTTCTACAGGGTGATTTGTTTGTAGCTGAATTCTCTACAGGGCGATTTGTTTGCAGCTGAACTCTCTATATGGTAGTTTCTTTGTAGCTGAACTCTCTACAAGGTGATTTGTTTGTAGCTGAACTCTCTACAAGGTAACTTCTTCTAGCTGATCTTTCTACAGGGTGATTTGTTTGTAGCTGAATTCTCTACAGGGCGATTTATTTGCAGCTGAACTCTCTACATGGTAGTTTCTTTGTAGCTGAACTCTGTACAACGTAACTTCTTCTAGCTTAACTCTCTACAGGATGACTTGTTTCTAGCTGATCTCTCTACAGGGTGACTTGTTTGTAGCTGAACTTTCTACAGGGTGATTTGTTTGTAGCTGAACTCTCTACAAGGGAACTTCTTCTAGCTGATCTTTCTACAGGGTGATTTGTTTGTAGTTGAATTCTCTACAGGTGATTTGTTTGCAGCTGAACTCTTTTACATGTGGTTTCTTTGTAGCTGAACTCTCTACAAAGTGACTTCTTCTAGCTGATCTATCTACAGGATGACTTGTTTCTAACTGAACTCTCTACAGTGTGATCTGTTCATAGCGGAACTTTTTACTGGGTGATTTGTTTGTAGCTAACCTCTTTGCATGATTGTTTCTTTGTAACTGAACTCTCTACAAGGTGACTTCTTCTAGCTGATCTCTCTACAGGATGACTTGTTTCTAACTGAACTCTCTACAGTGTGATCTGTTCATAGCGGAACTTTTTACTGGGTGATTTGTTTGTAGCTAACCTCTTTGCATGATTGTTTCTTTGTAACTGAACTCTCTACAAGGTAACTTCTTCTAGCTGATCTCTCTACAGGGCAATTTGTTTGTAGCTGAATTCTCTACAGGGTGATTTATTTGAGCTGAACTGTCTACATGATGGCTTATTTGTAGCTGAACTCTCTATTAGGTACCTTCTTCTAGCTGATCTGACTACAGGGTGACTTGTTTGTAGCTGAATTCCCTACAGAATAACTTACAATGTAATATAACTGAGTAAATTTTAAATGCAGCTGAATGCTTTATTAGGGTGACTGTTCTATTAGAGTATCTCGATCTCGCATTTGCTGCACCTAGTTGCCTTTCGAATCATAACTCAGTGATTTGTAATCTGATTCTTCTGTACTACTGCAAGGACTTTCTATGATGATTATTCCAGCTACATACTGATTTTCAGCTCGTTGCTCTAAGCGGTTTGCCTGGTAGACACGACAACTAATAGTTTTTTTATTCATAAAAATTGATCGCGTAATTTTGACACACGTTGGGTTTCGTGTCATATCTCCGTGGTCTTTATCCCGATTCGTTTCAAACCACAAACGGCACTCCTACGATGGTTGCTCCATCTACATATCAATTTTCAACTAATTCCTCCAAGGCGTTTACCCTGTAGGCGTGACAGACCTTTGACCTTATTTTACGCAAATGATCGGTCATAACTCTGTGAATGTTCATCGGATTCCTACCAAAGTTGGTACGGAGATCCGCCTTACTGAGCCCTTTCAGTGCGCCAAATTTCAGCCAAATCCGAGCACGCATTCGTGTTTTATGGCGAATTTTGCGAAGTGTGCGAAATGAAGAAGATGAAGAAGAAAAAACGAAGAAATTTAAACGAAATTTTGTTCGCTCGTATCTCGGAAATGGCTGGAGCGATTTTCTTCAAATTTGGTATGTAGACTACCCTAACTGGACGGCACGTCGCTAGCAAATTTGGTTCCAATCGGATAAGGGATAACAGAGCTACATAGGTGTGAAAATTGCGTTTTCTTTCTTCCTGTTAATATACTCACGGTGTGGCGCGCCGGCTTCTTGGGCCGCACGACACACTATCGTGTGTCTTGATTACTGTGCAGCAATCAAAAGATTATAACGCACAGGTGTGATCATAAAAGTTACTTAAGTTATTACAAAACTCATTAGGGGTAGTAACTTGGCTCATTTAAAAGGCTCATTACGTCGGATCTCAGTACCAACTTTGGTAGGAATCCTAGGATCATTTACTGAGTTATGACCGATTATTTGCGTAAAATAAGGTCGAAAGTCTGTCACGCCTACAGGGTAAATTCTTTTGAGGAATCAGTTGACAATTGATATTTAGATGGAGCAACCATCGTAGGAGTGCCTTTTTGTGGTTTGAAAGGAATCGGGATAAAGACCATGGAGATATGACACAAAACCCAACCTGTGTCAAAATTACGCGATCGACTAGATCTACCACATCTACCAGGCAAACGCGATCGACCAGATCGACCACATCTACCAGGCAAACCGCTTAGAACAATGAGCTAATTATCAGTACGTAGCTGGAATAACCATCATAGAAAGTCTTTGCAGTAGTACAAAAGAATCAGATTACAAACCACTGAGTTATGATTCGAAAGGCAACTACGTGTAGCAAATGCGAGATCGAGATACTCTAATAGAACAGTCACCCTAATAGAGCATTCAGCTACGTTTATAACTTACTCCATTATAGAATTATATTACATTGCAAGATATTCTGTACGGAATTCAGCTACAAACAGTTAATCTGATAGACAATTCAGCTACATGCAAGTCACCCTGTAGAGAGTTCATCTAGAAACAAGTCACCCTGTACCAGCTAGAAGAAGTCACCTGGTAGAGAGTTCAGCTACAAAGAAACCATCATGTCTTGAGTTCAGCTGCAAACAAATCACCCTGTAGAAAACTCAGCTACAAACAAACATGCCCTGTATAAAGATCAGCTAGAAAAAGTTACCCTGTAGAGAGTTCAACTACAAAGAAACCACCATGTAGAGAGCTCAGCTGCAAACAAATCACCCAGTAGAAAGTTCAGCTATGAACAGATCACCCTGTTGAGAGTTCAGTTAGAAACAAGTCATCCTGTAGAGAGATCAGCTAGAAGTATCACCTTGTAGAGAGTTCAGCTACACTGCAAATCATCTTTAGAGAGTTCAGCTACAAACAAATCACCCTGTAGAGAGATCAGCTAGAAGAAGTCACCTTGTAGAGAATTCAGCTATAAAGAAACCATCATGTAGAGAGTTCAGCTGCAAACAAATCACCTGTAGAGAGTTCAGCTAGAAAAAAGTCACCCTGTAGAGAGATCAGCTAGAAACAAGTCACCCTGTAGAGAGTTCAGCTAGAAGAAGTCACATTGTAGAGAGTTCAGCTACAAAGAAACTACCATTTAGAAAGTTCAGCTGCAAAAAAACACCCTGTACAGAACTCAGCTACAAACAATTGTCCTGTAGAAAGATCAGCTAGAAGAAGTTACCTTGTAATGAGTTCAGCTACAAACAAATCACCCTGGAGAGAGTTCAGCTACAAAGAAGTCATCATGTAGAGAGTTTAGCTGCAAACAAATCATCCTGTAGAGAGTTCAGCTATGAAAAGATCACCCTGTAGAGAGTTCAGCTAGAAGAAGTCACCTTGTAGTGAATTCAGCTGCAAATAAATCACCCTGGTGAGAATTCAGCTACAAACAAATCACCCTGTAGAAAGATCAGCTAGAAGAAGTTACCTTGTAGATAGTTCAGCTACAAAGAAACCACCATGTAGAGAGTTCAGCTGCAAACAAATCACCTGTAGATAGTTCAGCTAGAAACAAGTCACCCTGTAGAGAATTCAGCTAGAAGAAGTCACATTGTAGAGAGTTCAGCTCCAATGAAACTCCCATGTATAGTTCAGCTGCAAACAAATCACCCTGTAGAGAGTTCAGCTAGAAACAAGTCACCCTGTAGAGAGATCAGCTAGAAACAAGTAACCCTGTAGAGAGTTCAGCTAGAAGAAGTTACCTTGTAGAGAGTTCAGCTACAAAGAAACCACCATGTAGAGAGTTCAGCTGCAAACAAATCACCTGTAGATAGTTCAGCTAGAAACAAGTCACCCTGTAGAGAGTTCAGCTAGAAGAAGTTACCTTGTAGAGAGTTCAGCTACAAAGAAACTACCATGTAGAGAGCTCAGCTGCAAACAAATCACCCAGTAGAAAGATCAGCTAGAAGAAGTCACCTTGTAATGAGTTCAGCTACAAACAAATCACCCTGGATAGAGTTCAGCTCCAAAGAAGTCATCATGTAGAGAGTTTAGCTGCAAACAAATCATCCTGTAGAGAGTTCAGCTTTGAAAAGATCACCCTGTAGAGAGTTCAGCTAGAAGAAGTCACCTTGTAGTGAGTTCAGCTGCAAATAAATCACCCTGGTGAGAATTCAGCTACAAACAAATCACCCTGTAGAAAGATCAGCTAGAAGAATTTACCTTGTAAAGAGTTCAGCTACAAAGAAACCACCATGTATAGAGTTCAGCTGCAAACAAATCACCTGTAGAGAGTTCAGCTAGAAACAAGTCACCCTGACGAGAGATCAACTAGAACCAAGTCACCCTGTAGAGAATTCAGCTAGAAGAAGTCACATTGTAGAGAGTTCAGCTCCAATGAAACTCCCACGTATAGTTCATCTGCAAACAAATCACCCTGTAGAGAGATCAGCTAGAAACAAGCCACCCTGTAGAGAGTTCAGCTAGAAGAAGTTACCTTGTAGAGAGTTCAGCTACAAAGAAACTACCATGTAGAGAGCTCAGCTGCAAACAAATCACCCAGTAGAAAGTTCAGCTATGAACAGATCACCCTGTTGAGAATTCAGTTAGAAACAAGTCATGCTGTAGAGAGATCACCTAGAAGTATCACCTTGTAAAGAGTTCAGCTACAAACAAATCACATGTAGAGAGTTCAGCTACAAACAAATCACCCTGTAGAGAGATCAGCTAGAAGAAGTCACCTTGTAGAGAGTTCAGCTATAAAGAAACCACCATGTAGAGAGTTCAGCTGCAAACAAATCCACTGTAGAGAGTTCAGCTAGAAACAAGTCACCCTGTAGAGAGATCAGCTACAAACAAATCACCCTGTAGAGAGATCAGCTAGAAGAAGTCACCTTGTAGAGAGTTCAGCTATAAAGAAACCACCGTGTAGAGAGTTCATCTGCAAACAAACACCCTGTAGAGAACTCAGCTACAAACAAATCGCCCTGTAGAAAGATCAGCTAGAAGAAGTTACTATGTAGGGATTTCAGCTACAAACAAATCACCTTGTAAAGAGTTCAGCTACAAAGAAATCATCATGTAGAGAGTTCAGCTGCAAACAAATCATCCTGTAGAGAGTTCAGCTATGAAAAGATCACCCTGTAGAGAGTTCAGCTAGAAGAAGTCACCTTTTAGAGAATTCAGCTACAAAGCAACCACCATGTAGATAGTTCAGCTGCAATCAAATGATCCTGTAGAGAATTCAGCTACAAACAAATTCCCCTGTAGAGAGACCAGCTAGAAACAAGTCACCCTGTAGACAGATCTGCTAGAAGAAGTTACCTTGTAGAGAGTTCAGCTGCAAACATATCACCCTGTAGAGAATTCAACTACAAACAGATAACCCTGCAGAGTTCAGCTAGAGTCAAGTCACCCTGTAGAGAGAATCCTGTAAAGAGTTCATCTACGTACAAGCAGATCACCCTGAAGAGAGTTCAGCTACATTTCCAAGTCACCCAGTAGAGAGATCAGCTGCAAATTATCCTGTGTGGATTAATTGACATGTAATAAATATATGCAAGAGTTCATAATATAAAAAAAGAGGAGAGTGTCCTACTTCAGTATAGCCTGTATAAACGCGTATCTCAAAGCAATACAGTAAAACTTTGATTACTTTAGGATATCATGTCAACACATAAAGTGTTAAGGAATGTTGACACTGTCATTAGTAGGCTGCTTATTGAAGCCATAACTACAACACTCATTGAAACTTAATGCTGAGTACATTCCTGACCAACTAGCACATTGAAAGTGTCTATAGGTACTGCATCATAACTTTGAGATTCGCGTTTGCACAGGCTATACTGCAGTAGGACACTCTTCTCTCTTTTCATATTATGAACTCTTGATATATGCATAATTTGTACATTTACTGATAAAATCAGAATGAGTTAAAGTATTTATAAAATCTGCTTCATCTTTTTCTTTTTCCTGTGGTAAAGAAAAATATATAGTTTAAAAATCCCCAAAGCTGGCCATAGGCCGGCTTTGGGGTATACAAATGCAAAAAGAAGTGAAATCTAATCAAAAACAAAAAAGGAGTGCAGCCCTTGAAAACGCTATGGTGAAAAAAGGTGCGAAATCCAAGGTGACGGCCAAGAAATGGCTGTGATGGTAGGTTAATGATAAAAATTTTAATAACGACAATACAGGTGAATTTTGTGTCAATTGACCAAGCGGCACCAAATTTCCCCTGAATTGTCGTTATTAAAAAATTTTTACCATTAACCTACCATCACAACCATTTCTTGGCCGCAACCTTGGATTTTACATCCTTTTTCACTATAGCCTTTTCAAGGGCCGCACTACTTTTTTTACAGCTTGGGTGTTTTTGATTAGATATCAAGACTCACGGTAGTGAGGCGCGCGGCCAATGAAACTGCAAAGTGCACGCCACAATTAAAAACGCGAGCGGCTACTACTGTGAGTTATTTACGTGTAGGGACGGTTTTGCAATTTTAACCCTGGATTACGCAATCATTCCCATTAGAAATGTATTGTACAGTGGGCGCCGCAATTGTAAATAAGTGGTTATCTTGTCGAAACCGCGAAAATAAGACCAGGTTCACTTTATTACGCTGATATCTCGGCTTTCGTTAGCGTTATCGCCATTATTATCATTGAATATAATTACCTTTTGTGGAGTAATACTGGCACAGGAGTTTTCTAGTACGGACTCCCTGTACAGGGGATTTTGCTTACCAAACGCCTAATCCAAATGATAACTTTTAAAGACGCGGCATGGACACAAACCCAACACTCATATAAACGTAATGTGAAAGAGTGAAGAACGTAACTTCCCTAGGGAGTGTTTTCAGGATAATTTCATTTAGCGCCACCCATGTACTATTACGTGATTGCCTTTATTCGTGTAGACATTGTCACTCCCAATTCGGATCTGACTTTCTGACGAAACGGTGCTCACGCACAGTAAAACCAGACAGCTAGTGATTAACATATCATGTCACCAGACCTCTCAACCTGGAAGCAGACCTGGTCGTGAGAAAGCCAACCACCCATCCCCATGCAGCTCTTCAGCAACTCACGTGACCAGGAGAGTTGCAACAGAAATCATCGTCTTTCACTGGCCGCGGTACTCGTAATTCTACCCTTAAACGCTGTTGTACAGTGGCACTTTTACCGGTACCACTAAAGGCGAGCGTAATTACCATTGTTACAGTCGTTTGTAGCTTTTTCGTAATATAGGTGGGCACTAACTGGAAATTCCGTTCAAGAGACCAAGATCACCCAATAGTACGCCAGAGAAATCATCAGATAAGTCGGCTAAAGTAGATGTATGTGTTAAATGTAATGAAATGGTGGTTGAAGATTGTATTTCCTGTGATTGGTGCTCTGAATGGGAGCATAGATCCTGTGCCTCGATTCAAGAAAGGGACTTTGAGCTATGTAATTATGAAAATGTTGCATTTTTTTTGCTATCGTTGCTTGCCAGATGTCTCAAAAGCCCTCTCACTTTACAACACCTATTCCAAACTTGATGTTGAGTTTGAAAAGAGATTTCAGTCTATGGAAGATAAGTTTCACAAAGGAATCGGTCACCATCTTACTAAATGCTTTGAAGCAGCTAATTTAGCAGCCTTGGAGGACACTTGTAAAAAGCTGCAAACATCAGTTAAAGACTTATCAACAAAAATTGTGACCGGATTTACAAAAAGGGGTCTACCACACACATCCAATTCCATGAACTTGGAAGCCCATAACTTTGTGTTTAAGAAACGCACAAATCTGAAATTTTCTCTAGCTATTAAGCTATGTTGGCACTCACAACTGACCTATTTTCAGGTCAATAACTTGTTGTATTTTAATTTATGGATCGACGAAGTTGGTAAATTAGATGTGTGTCGAAGACCCCTTTTCGCAAATCCAGTCACAATTAATGACCTGTCCACCTCTAGCAGTAACCTTCAGATGGAAATTGAAAGTACCTCAGTATCTTTAAACCCAACCCAATCTAGTGCTGCAGCTGCGCCCCCAGCCGGCTCTGCTTTAAGTATAATTGATGAACTTGCTGACCATGACAGAAGAAAAAAGAACATGATTGTTTATAACCTACCTGAACCTGCTCCAAACAAAAGTGATAGTGATTCATTTACTGCTATGTGTTCTTCTGTTTTCAATGGTCCATATGCTATCACAAAATCAGTACGATTGGGGAAAAAGCTGCCTAACAAACACAAGCCTCTGTTATTGTGCTTAGAACAAGAAGAAGACAAACTTACGTTGCTTTCTCGCTGTTACCTTCTACGCCATAATGATTCCTACAAAAACGTGTTCTTAGCCCCGGACAGAACCAGGTTTGAGAGAGAAAAACATAAGAAACTGCTTTCTGAACTTAAACACAGACGCTCACAAGGTGAGGTTGACCTAATAATCCGTAATGGAGCTATAATCACCAAACCTGCTAGAGGTAACACAGCTACTCACAACTCTGTACCTACTACAAACCAACATTCCTGACAACTTTTAAAATGGCCTGTTTAACTGTTCCATGTCTCATACATCTGATTTAAACTATAGCAGCCAATTTGATTCTTCTCCTGGCCCCTGCACTTTTGATAACTCTGATTCCCCTGAAATTAGTTTTAACTACCACGGCTTGCCATTGCTATTTTTTGTAGTGTTAGAAGCAAACAAGCTGAATTGGAATGGTTTCTAGATAATCAAGATATTCACTTATTAATAGGAACTGAATCACACTTAAACGATACAATTTTTGATTCAGAAGTTTTCCCCAGAAACTTCTGTATTCAGGAAGGATAGAAATATTCATGGAGGTGGAGTATTTATCCTAGTTGAAAAATCCATACCATCATCAATTCTAGAGATAGACTCAACTTGTGAAGTTATCTGGGTCCTTTTACGTCTCCACATTCTCATGACATCATCCTGGGAGCTTTCTATGCTCCTCCAAATTCTCCATCATCTGTATTGGATGAGCTCTCTGAAAGCTTAACACAAGTAAGGCAAAAATTTCCAACCACAATGATCGTATTGGTAGGTGACTTTAATTGTCCTTGGGTAGATTGGTCATCTGGTTCACTTATGGACTCTTACGTAACATCAACTTTCCGAGAATCCTTGATAACACTAGCTCATGATTTTATGTTGGAGCAAACTGTTAATTTGCCAACCAGAGGTAATAACATTTTAGATTTGTGCTTTACCACCCACCCTGACTATATCCATCAGTGTATAACAGTATCAGGCTTCAGTGACCATGAGACAATTATTGTAGAACTGGCCAATCTTCAGGTTGGCCACAAGAATGTTCAGAAGAAAATATACCTTTATAATAAAGCAAACTGGGATATAATTAGGGTAAAGGTCTCTACAGTTTCAGACATGTATTTAACTTTGAATGAAAATAGCTCTAGAACTGTGGAACAAAATTGGAACTTTATTCATGAAAGTATTCTACAAATCGTTAAAGACCATATTCCAGCTAAGCAAATATCTACATCAAGTCACTTACCATGGATGACCTCTCAACTCAAAAGGCTGATTAAAAGAAAACAACGTTTGTATAAGCGAGCTAAAAGATTTAAACGCCCTTCTGATTGGAAAGCATATAAAGACATGCAATCCCAAGTATGATCTACTTTAAAGCAACAGCGCCTTAAATATCTTACTAGTAGTCTAATCTCAGATTGTGACAATAACAGAAGAAAAACATTTTGGAGGTTTATAAAGTCTCAAAAGCAGGATACAACTGGCATTAGCACATTACAGACACCTACTGATCAAGTAACTACACCCAAAGAAATTACAGAAACTTTAAATAACCAGTTTAAATTGGTCTTTACAGTAGAGGACTTGGAAAGCATCCCTGAAATTCCAGCATCCTCATATCCATCTATAAACAACATTGATATATCACCAAATGGGGTTTTCAAAATACTATCTGAGTTGGATCCCTATAAATCCCCTGGCCCTGATGCCATCTCTGGACATTTAGTAAAACAAACTGCTGCTGAAATTACTCCGATGCTGACCCATCTCTTTCAGCAATCTTTGTCCGTTGGTGTGGTCCCTAGACAATGGAAACTAGCACATGTCACTCCCATTTTCAAATCTGGCAAAATATCTGTCCCACAAAACTACCGACCAGTATCTCTGACATCAATCATTTGCAAAGCAATGGAACATATACTCACAAGTCAAATTATGAAACAATTGGAAGCTCATGATATCTTAGTCCCCTGTCAATTCAGCTTTAGATCAAGACATTCCTGTGAATCGCAGCTGCTTACTGTTACTGATGACTTTGCAAAAGCATTGAATAATAAACTCCAAGTAGATGTTGGTATACTAGACCTGTCCAAAGCATTTGATAAAGTTCCACATAAAAGACTGCTAAGCAAAATTGAATTCTATGGCATTAGAGGCAAGATTTTACAATGGCTAGAGTCTTTCTTGAGCAATCGCTACCAACAAGTTGTTGTAGATGGTTCCTTTTCTAATTATTGTAAAGTCACATCGGGAGTACCACAAGACTCAGTTTTGGGTCCTACCTTGTTCTTACTGTACATAAATGATATAACTGAGGGTATTAGTAGCCAAATGAAACTCTTTGCAGATGATTACTTAATATACAAAGTTATTCACAGTTCAACAGACCATCAAACACTCCAACAAGACTTGACAATACTGTCAAAGTGGGCAGATAAATGGCAAATGGCTTTTAACATCAGCAAATGTAAGATAATGCAAATTTCTAATCACCATAGCAAAAGTTTATTTTCGTATGTAATGAATGGCACCTCACTGGCAGTTACAGAACAACATTTGTATCTTGGAGTAAAGTTACATCACAGACTTTCATGGAAGCCACATATAGATTACATCTGCAATAAGGCAAACAGAGCTGTTGGTTTTTTTGCGACGAAATCTTCAGCATTGTCCTAGCCACATGAGCTAGCATATAAACAATTTGTCTTGCCTATTTTAGAGTATTGTTCCCCAATATGGGATCCATATCACCAAACCAACATAAATCAAGTAGAGATGGTCCAACATAGAGCTGCTCGTTTGTCACAGGTCAACCATGGAGACGAAATAATAGAGACAGCATCACTAACATCCTTGAAAACTTGCAATGGCCTACACTACAAGAACGTCGCAAATCAGCTAGACTAGTTTTACTATATAAAGTACTACATGATTTATTAATTATACCGAACTGTTATTTCCCATTTAAATCTACTGTATTACGGACCTGACACTTCCACAACTTTAAACTAGTACCTTACCAACCAAGAATTGATGTATATAAATATTCCTTCCTCCCAAGAACTGTACCAGAATGGAATAGATTAGATGATGAGATTATTGAGACTGACTGTGTTGAAGAATTTAAGCAAAAATTAGCCCCTTCTATGTATATAGTTAAGTAACTTATCGTAATTGTATAGTTTTATAGTTTATTATTGTAATTGTACATATGTATATAATTAAGTAACTTGTCGTAATTGTACATACTTATATAGTTAAGTAACTAATTGAAATTGTACACATGTAATTGCACATCAGCACTATACCCCTGGAAGGTCCTGCTGATTAACAATAAATAATAATAATAAATAGCTGTAAAGCCTACCATCTTTGTGATGGGGCTCATGCACATATATTTATTTTAACAAAAAAAATGTTTTAAAAGGCACTAGCTAGCTATGTGAGTGCAATACTGCTGTTTTCCGCAGCTTATAATATCTCTATGCTATAGTGTAGCCTACTATGACAACAACCTACTATTATTTTTACTCCATCGTTGAATCACGTGATATCAGTCTTTCAACTCAGCTGATGTACTGATTCACCAGTGGTTCATCGCCTAAAATCACCTCCCATTTCTTGAGTAACCAGTATCCAGCTGTGGATTCAGTGTTCAGCACAGATTTTCCGCACAAGTACACCTCACAACAACCGAAATTAAGCAATAAACATTTGTAATAACACAACTGGTAGGATTTCACCTAATTCTTCGCCTTTCATGTGTGCTGAGTCTTTCCTCAAAGAATTTCACCTTCAAATAGGGCTCAGTTCATTGAGTTTGACAGCGAAGTTACTCGTGACACATTCAAAAATTCGGGAAACAGCCAAAATTTCCAGCTCAGAATACAGAGGCGCCCCGATATTCTAATTAACTTATCACGTGATACCTCAACAAGACGTTTTGGGGCTTAAATCAAGGAGATTTAGCGTGCCTTAGAAAATTTTATTGAAAATCGTGAGAAATCGTGAGATCAGCAAACAGTCGTGATATGAAGGCTGAAATCGTGTGTCTCACGACCAAATCGTGAGAGTTGAGAGGTCTGTGTCACGCAAGTTAATTGATACATGCAACAATACAGTATTTCACAAAATGTACTTTTAAAAATAAACCACTGTCCTATGTTGGTAGACAAATAAGAAATGATTATTGGCTTTGCTTCATCTGCCATTGTGTACTTAAGGGGACACCAATCCTCAGTACTGCCAAGCAGGGGATGGGGTGGGGTGGGGGTGCAACTGGGGCAGTCTGCAAATTTTCTCCCAGGCTAGATGGAACACCCTTTCCACCATCCCCATCAAGTGCTTGACAGTTGAATAACACCGGATGACAAACAGAGGAACCCACTACTGTCGCCCCCTATACCACTCTGAGTCACATACCTGGATTTAAGAATAACGATATTAAGTTACGACCAAATACAATGGTAGTACAACCAACATGTTGTGTACGCATGTATATTTTAATGTCCATGTATATTATGTGTGTGTCTCGTGCTCATGTACAGTATGTGTGTGAGTGCAAAAAAGTACACATGCACATGCGTACCAGTTTGTGATTGGTCCGTTCACAAACAACCTGTGCTGCAAGTGGCAAACCATCAGTAATCCTAGCTAATGGGGTGCATTCCCCAATAAACCAATGCCTGAATTTCACTGGACCTGTCAAGAAAAGCAACATGTTAATTGTATGGTCAATATAAACCTAGATAACAAGTTTGGCATGCACTATAGAGCACATTAACCATGTACAGACAGTCGAAGGTCCTACAAAATCTCATTGCACATCAATGTACCTGGAAAACCAGGTCACTTTCCTAATCAGGGTAGTCTCATGATCTAGATAGTGGTGGTTAGAGCCATTAGCCCATTACTAGTAATTTATCTGTAAAATAACTAGTGGTGGGACAAATGTCTGAAAATTCAAACATTTGTTCATTGAGGAGATATGTGACAAATACATTTTACCAACAAACATTCGTTAGCATGGTTACTATGGTACATAAGCGTAGTAGCATTTTAAGAAAATAAATTCAGTTGAATTTAGATTATCACACTATTGCGAACACATCTGTAAACAGCAAGTTGGCAAAGTGGGCACTACAAGTACAAAGAGATTAATGTGCAAAAATATGGATGCTTAAAACTCAAGATACTCAAACATGAGTCCCTGAAAGAAACTGACCTGGAGAATTACGATGCTATAATCACAATACATGTAATCATTGGTCCCAATCTGCCAATAACACAGACGTCTGCAATATGGTTCCATTCCTTCTTTTTTGATATAATGTGTTGATGATGCAGTAGACCACAATAGTGAGACCTTGAAAATGCAGGATATTATCATGCAGTTAAGACCTCATAGTATAAACAACAAATTTGCACTAAAAATATGTAACAATTTTTCTTTCACCAGGCAAGGTCAATTTCAACATCTGGCAAAACCATTGCCGTAGGAAACTTACTTCAGTACTTCTTACATGAAGAAACACATGCTGCCTGACTTAACACATACAACAGTGTGAGGTAGACCTTCAAGTGACCTGCAGAAACAACCATCAGGACACCTGATAAATATATCAAAAGAAATAACTTGTTTTACTCTTTGCACAGTTTAGTATGTAACAGGAGCACATTTAACAACTATATAAAGTAGCAACCACCCGAGGGGTCCGCAACTATGGTGTTTCGATAGACGTGATTCGGAAATCTCACTGATTCTACAACTGATTCTGTGATTCCTGGCGCTAATTTTATTGATTCTCATTTCCAATAAGGATCCATACATACATAGAAATACGGAGAAGCACAAAGATTTACTGAAATTTTTTAACAAATTGTGATTCCTGATTCCAGAATCACGTCTGAACCATCGACGTGATTCCTAGAGTTGCGGACCCCTCGCAACCACCGTCTTAGTCTCGTGCCCAGACCCCACCCACTGCGTTGAGTATGGTCTGGTGACTTACGCAATGTTTTTGGGCTCGCCGCCATGTTGTTTACGCATTTGTATTCCTAGTTCCAACATATCAAATCGCGTTGTACCTGAATCAAGGCGTCCGATTGGTCAGAAAAGAAAAATGGCGTAGGGCCCCAAACTCCTGCAAATGTCACCAGGCCCTATTCAACGCAGTGGGTGGGGTCTGGGCACGAGACTACCACCGTCTGAGGTTCCTAATATACACTAACTCTAATTAATTCAATCATGTTCAGCCAAGAGTGAAGAGAAGGGCTGAAACACCTTTTTACACACATATAAAAACATTTCATAAGCGATATTAACTTACAGTTAGATCTAGACCCTTTCGCAAAGCAGGTCACGATCAAAGTGACGTGCCATTTCCGTATTTGGTCATATCACTTAAGGTAAGTGCGCCTAACTCCGGACAGTTTTTGCTTCCGGTGCTCTATCTCCGCCATGCAAGCTAATTACTTAATCCTTAAAATATGGTGATAAAGCCTATCGTATGGTGCATCAGTCCTGCAAGTTTCATCAAAATATCTCCATCCGTCGGGGAGCTGCGCTCCAAAATTCAACTATGTGTAAATTTCACGCATGCTCCTAACTCCGGACACTTTTTATTACGCCTGATACAGCACTTTCGAGGTTGATTTCAAATTTTAAACACTACCACATTAAACTTGCATCTATTACCCACCTCATACTCGATTTTGAGAGTCATGGTACCTATTGTTTCCGAGTTAAGGGTATTTCAAATCTAGGTGTATTTACGAAAATATTTATGCAGCTTCAATGAGACTGGATCTTATAAAATCGTCCATAGTAAGTGTTTGGCTGTTTGTTTGCAAACGAAACTTGGTACAGTGGTAAGTCATAGTTGTCCATCTGTACTGTATTAAAATCAGCCAAAATAGCTCTTTGAGTTTGGGAATACGCAGCGATTATCGAAGAATTTTTGATAATTTTGCCACACATGGCAATAAATAATCACCTCGTTTATAAAAACTAGCAGGACCTTTAAGCTGATTTTAGGATCACAGCATCATCTTATATGAAGCATTAATCACCTAAATTTTCAAGTAAATGCTGTAGATAGTTTTGGAGATATGACACAAAACATTGGAAGTGTCCGGAGTTAGGAATTGTCCGGAATTAGGCGTACTTACCTTAATACACGTGTCATACCAGGCAGTAGATTTTAGAGATGCGTCAACCCGTACAGCAGGTCATAGGGTGCATGGCACTCAGATTTCATGTTCAGTGACGTATACAAGGGTGGGCATATGCAGGGGCGGATCCAGGGGGGGGGGGGGGGGCTTTGGGGGCTGAAACCCCCCCCTTCATATTTAGGCTTTACTTGATCAATATGCTGAGTATTATAATGAAATTTTGTCTTAACATAATTATATGATCACTAATAATACAAATACTCATAAAACTACCTTATAAACATCTTTCCAGGGGCGGATCTAGGATTTATAAAAGGGGGGGCTAACTCAAGGTACTAATCTCTTGGGTAGAGATGTGTGAAGCATGCTGGAACTAGGGGGGTCTGGGGACATGCTCCCCCAGGAAAAATTTTGAAAAATAGATGCTAAAATATTTCAATTTGGAGACATTTCCACATAAAATTCATAATATTTTCTGCCTGTAGATATTTTATAAAGATCTACTGCCTTTAGATTGTAGGTATGGCTCTCTGAAGTATTTTGCTAATGGAAAAGTTTGGGTAGGTTACAAACAACTAAATAATATTATATGATGCACCCCTCTCACAATTGCACAGCACTGCATGTTAGAATAATAATGTTGAAAGTGGAAAATTTTTAAATTTGAACAATACAAGATTGAATCTGAGAGCATTTTCAATGGAAATTGTGTACCTGAATTAAGTATTACCATACATATTAACTACACAAGTAGATGAATGAAGCCCTTTAAACAGACTAATGCACTTCATTGTATGCATAGGTGCAGGTAGATTTGGAAAAATTCCATAACATGTTTCCAGTGAATGTTCTATTAGAGTAGTTAGCTGACTGCTCTATTAGAGTATCTCGATCTTGTACACTTCCAATGCTGATTCGAGTCCTTGTTGCATAAACTTTAGCATAAATCCACTGATAATACCTTGGAAAGATGCTTATAAGGTGGTTTTATGAGTATTTGTATTATTAGTGATCATACAATTATGCTAAGACAAAATTTCATTATAATACTCAGCATATTGATCAAGTAAAACCTAAATATGAAGCCCCCAAAGCCCCCCCCCCCCCCCCCCTGGATCCGCCCCTGCTTTCCAAGGTATTATCAGTGGATTTATGCTAAAGTTTATGTAACAAGGACCCGGATCAGCATTGGAGGTGTACAAGATCGAGATACTCTAATAGAGCAGTCAGCTAACTACTCTAATAGAACATTCACTGGAAACATGTAGTTGGTTCTGTTATGGAATTTTTCCAAATCTGCCTGCACCTATACATATATACAATGAAGTGCATTGGTATGTTTAAAGGGCTTCATTCATCCACTTGTGTAGTTAATATATATGGCAATACTTAATTCAGGTACACAATTTTCATTGAAAATGCTCTCAGATTCAATCTTGTATTGTTCAAATTTCAAAATTTTCCACATTCAACATTATATTATTCTAACATGCACGTATTCGGTGTTGTGCAATTGTGAGAGGGGTGCATCGTGTACTTGGTTGTCTGTACCTACCCAAACATTTTGATTAGCAAAATGCTTTAGAAAGCCATACCTATAATCTAAAGGCAGTATACGAAATATCTACTGGCAGAAAATATTATGAATTTTATGTGGAAATGTTTCCAAATTGCAGTATTTTAGCATCTATTTTTCAAACATTTCCTGGGGGGGGGCATGCCCCCAGACCCCCCTAGTTCCAGCATGTTTTGCATGCTGGGAAGTGTGCTTTGCACACCTCTACCCAACAGATTAGTACCTTGAGTTAGCCCCCTCCCCCCCCTTTTATAAATCCTAGATCCGCCCCTGATATGGGCATTTACCATTCCTTGCCCGACCATCATCAATTACAACTTGTGTTATAGCAGCGGAAGTCCCATGGAAAGTCCCTTTCGCACCTCAAGTAGCGCACATGAACACCAGTAAATGTAGGTCGGTACTCTTATGGATCGTGAGTTTCGTGACCGTGTGTCCTTTGACCTAATACGTCGGTGAGAGTACACAATTAATAGCTACCCTTGAATCCACTGTACCGTGGTGGTCTGTCTGATGATGTTGTCTTCTCCTCCAGTTTTCCATCTTAGGTAAATAATTTAATAAGTAATAATGTGAATTGTTCTTAGAAGCTTTTATATGGAAGAACAATTATGCCAAATTATTTGAGCTAAAAAAATTGTCCATGCAATTAACCAAATCCTGGCTTTAAAGGCGCTTATTCAATTAATCTTATTCAATTTCAAAGGGAAAATTTTTTTTAAATTATTCTGCGAGGCATATGCATACTTTAGCAGATATGCACCCATCCTCCCTTCTAAAGGTTGTTTCCTCTGCATCTGTAATGGTACTCAAACACACCAGTACAGTCTACCAACATACCAAAAGGTAATCATATTGTGAGATAAATCTTGCACATTAACATAACAACGGTAATACAGTACATAAGCAATTAATATTGATTTCACATTGCAACAATTATTGTGATTGGATATGATGTCAGTGATAATCCTTCACTCTCCAGTACCTCTGTTTCAAGCACTACAAGAACCTTTTAACATCTAGTAAGGAAACTCCCAGCTCACCTACGAGAGCATTGTGATATTAATTTGTTTACATCAATATGTCGTGTATATGTGTGGACATGTGTAGTATGTATAGTGTTTGCACATTTTGTGCATGTGTGTGTACCTTGTGCTTATATAATATTATGATGATGTATGCGTGTGTCTATGTACTGAAATGAAAATAGTATAATGTGGTGTACCACATTTGTGATCTCTGTAATAGACCCTCAGCAAAGTATCTTGTGCTGTGAGTGGCAAACCAAGTTGCTGAATTGTCCCAAGGACACTATGGCCACTATGGCAGTGGCCATAGCAGGTTTTATTCATGGAAAAGTATCAATATAAATTATTCTAATAGAACAGTCAGGCAATAAAATACTCTAATAGAACAGTCATCAAATAAAATAGCAGAAAGTACTAAATTTCTGTCTGAAAACACTGCCCGATGTAATCTCAGAGTTGCTATGTCAATTTTTTTCAGATTTGGTATCCTCCCAGACAACCTAGTAAAGCATGCTTTGCAAATAAGTGTATTACATATATCTTTAGTGGTAACCCTGACTGTTGCCATTACTTGGCCTGACCAGTACATTGCAGTTTCTACCAGTCCTGGTTCTAATAACAATTCACAGCTACTCAAGTTGAGTCTGTAAATTATATCCACACAAAAACAGCCAAGCTGTGAAAAAATGGTGTGGCCTTAAACAGCCTGGGTGAAAAAAGTTGTGAAATCAAAGGTGGCGGCCAAGAAATGGCTGCAATGATGTTAATGCTAATGAATTTTAACAATGCACACAGCCATTATTAAAATTTTTAGCATTAACATCATTGCAGCCATTTCTTGGCCGCCACCTTTGATTTCACAACTTTTTTCACCCAGGCTTTTTAAGGCCGTACCATTTTTTCGCAGCTTGGCTGTTTTTGTGTGGATTTCACTCCTTTTTGTACTTTACAAGGCCCCAAAACCAGCCTATGGATGACTTTGAGGTTTGTCTTTACTCACATTTCTTCTTTTCTATGTAGATACAATGATGATTATTGAAGACAGACTTATAAATGTATTTCATTGCATGATTTAATTCAATATTTGATAATATTATTGTAATACTCTAATAGAGTGCACATTTTTTTTGAGGACTTCTAATAGAACATACATAGAATGTTCTAGAACAGTCTAGAACTTCTATTGGTAGATCTATGAAATTACAAACGTTTGACTATAAGCAGATTTCAACTAGAAATTTCATTTATAAAGCAGAAATTAAGTGAGGTGATCAGTCTAGGTAGCAGTGGTTCAGTGGTTAAGGATGCAGGTGTTAGGTGTGGAGGTCCCTGGTTCGAACTCTGATAAGTTGTTTTTTTTTCGACATTTTTGCACACCCTTTTTACCCCGTGGTGACTGCTTTATTAGAGTATCTCGATCCCGCGATTTTACACTTGCTTAGTTTCTGCTTTACAACTTTGTCGCTGTAACTCTATTGCTATTCAAACTATCAAAAGGCACTGCTACGATGATCAGCCTATCTACACACCAATTTTCAAGTTATTTCTATGCTTGGTTTACCCTGTAGCCGCGACAGAAGTTTGATCTGTATTTACGTGAATAAACGTCCATAACTCCTTGAATACTACTCAGACTTACAACAAATTTGGTACGTCAATCCACCGTTGCACGTTCTTAATTTGTGCCAAAGATCGAGGCAATCGAGTTACACGTTTGCATTTTATAGCAATTTTTGCAAAGTGTGCGAAAAGAAATCGAAGCCACCGTAGCCCCCCGTACGGCATAAGAAAAAAAACGAAGAAATTAAAACGAAATTTTGGACGCCCATATCTCGCAAATGGCTGTTGCGAATTTAATCTAGTTTGCTGTGTGGCGTACCCTACCAGGGGGACAGCTATAATGCAAAAAATGTGTGCTTTGGAGAAGAGGCCATGGAGCTATGCATGCGTGAAAAAGCTGTTTTCTTTCTTCCTGTAAATATACTCACGGTGTGGTCGCCGGCTTTCTAGGCCGCACGACACACTACCGTGTGTCTTGACACGGTGTGGTCGCCGGCTTTCTTGGCTGCACGACACTCTACCGTGTGTCTTGATAACTGATAATATACTCACGGTGTGGTCGCCGGCTTTCTTGGCCGTACGACACACTACCGTGTGTCTTGATAACTGATAAAAATTAGTGATATCTCCCCCCCCCCCCCCCCCAAACACTTTTGCTGTAAAAAAAAACGCGTCCAAGAAACTACAAGTAACTGAAAAAACAGCTCAGCTGTAGAAAAAGACTAACTGGCAACTAAAAGAGCTGATATCTGGAGCGGCCAAGTATCAATGTTACTACAACTACCAAAGTACCAAATTCATGCAAGAATACTTTGGCTGAAAAACAAGTAAATGAAAGTAACCGGCAACCAAAACAGCTGATATCTGAAGAGGCCAAGAATAAAATTTATGTTGATACAACTAACTACAGTTATTAATGAAGTTGTAACATTGAATCTTAATCATTCAACTGTGTTCTATGCATTCATCCCTGCCACATCGTAAATTAATTCTTTGTAACTCTAATTGGCTGGTAATTTGGCCACCTTGTTTTCTTTATACTGACTATTGAAAAGGCGGCCAAATTACCAACCAATTAGAGTTACAAAGAATTAATTTACAATGTAGCAGGGATGAATGCATAGAACACAGTTGAATGATTAAGATTCAATGTTACAACTTCATTAATAACTGTAGTTAGTTGTATCAACATAAATTTTATTCTTGGTCACTTCAGATATCAGCTGTTTTGGTTGCCGGTTACTTTCATTTACCTGTTTTTCAGCTAAGGTATTCTTGCATGAATTTGGTACTTTGGTAGTTGTAGTAACATTGATACTTGGCCGCTCCAGATATCAGCTCTTTCAGTTGCTGGTTAGTCTTTTTCTATAGTTGAGCTGTTTTTTCAGTTACTTGTAGTTTCACTGTGAAAAAGCTCAGAATAATAAGGTCTATAACAGTCTTATTATGTTAGTATTGGAATGAAATAGTACAGCGTATATTAATAGATTAGGACTTTACTATAACAAGCTTATTGAATACATTTAAGACAGTCATATATTAGAGATTAAATCACTAGTATAGTGCAGTATATTATCAGACTATACTAAGCCTATTTCAACCATATATTGGCTACTATACTACTGTACATTTTTACTTTCCATAACCTTAATTAAATAATTTCTATAATTATATTTGTAATGAATTTAATTCTGTAAATATGTTAAAACCACAATAGGTACAGCTAGTAAATCAATGTCTCCTTGGCCATGACAGTATCAAATCAATTTCGTCATTTATCAGTCTTTATCCAACTGCAGCAGGTAAGACAGTAAATACAATTCACAAGTTCCATTACAAATTACCTGTATTATCATCACTATGTAGAACTCTGTGACAATCTGTTAGTTGTCTGGTAGAACTGTCCCACAGCTCTAATACAAAGACGGTAAATATAATGTGTATTCTGGACAATTGTTGGACTTACAGTCTGCAACAATAAGAATCTCATAAAACTGAGACCTTGTTTGGAAACCTAGTATTACCATGTAGAACGGCGGCTAGGTCCCACAACTCTATTAAAGATGGTAAATATAATGCGTATACTGAACAATCATTGTACTTACAGTTTGTAACAATCTTTTAAAACTGAAACCGAGTCTGAGACCGACAATCCATGTACAACTAAGACAAGTCTGATAAGACCAGGTCTCACAACCCTAAGTGGAGGCAAACATAATTCATATTCTGGATTATTTGGTGTACTTACAGGTGTTATCAGTGAGTCTAACCAGACATAAAACAGCCACTTAGTATGTGACTTTGTTGGGCTAACGTGTTACGTAAGCTCACTAGAAGCATCTGGTACACTGATAACCAAGTCCAAGAATCTTGTAATCACTAAAGTACAACTGAAACAAGACTAAATATAATACAATTTGCATACTCTCAGTGAACTTACTTTTGTTAGCAATACGAGCATGGTCAGTGAAATAAGGACAAACAAGGCGGAACAGGTTCTTGAAAGCACTCAACTCATTTACAGTGCCAGACAAGGTAGCAGCCATCAGCTGTTGATAAAAAGTAGTGAAAACATGAAGATATGAGGCCGGTTCCCAGAAGAAATGAGACCAGTTTCCACAAACCTAAACGAAGGTAAATATAAATTGTATACTGGACACTCTCAGTGTACTTACTTACAGATGTTAGCAATAAGAAGAATCTCCTAGAACTGAGACCAAGTCTGTAATTCCTACCCTATTGAAAAGAAAATGAATAAAAACCCAATCAGGCTTAATGCACTTACAGCTGTAATTAGAAGATGACGTTGGACAACTCCATGAAAAAAGAACAAAACTGTCCACATATGGTCGCTACCAGATTCTTTAAAGTAAGCAGCTGCCATTGAAGGAAACTAACACTGCAGATGTTGTACACTGACAGCCTGTAGAACTAAGAGGTTTGACAAGAAATTGTACCTCTGAAGAGATAATATACAAAATCATAACAGCAGATCATGCATACTCTTACTGTTGATGGCTGATGAACTGTGTCCACTCGTCATCCGCCATAAGCTGAGATAACAGGATATAAAACATGTAATACGTACACAGCACTGAACACCAAAGTTGAATCATTTGCAGGTTATTGTCATACAATACACAATAAACAATTTAATACGGCTAAACCTATCGTACAAGCTATCATTTTAGTCTAATACTTACTCATCTATAGCTGTTTTTGATTGCTGCCATCGAAGGAATTGTCCACTTGGCCGCGCCACTTCACCACTACAGCCAACAGGGATGTACGAGGGGATGTACAGTTGTGGTCCATAACTATCATTGGACGATGGCACCGATCGCGCACACTCTTTCCGCGAGATACACCGTCATATCACTCACATTTACAACCTCTGATACAACAATAGCGACAAAGATGGCGACTTAATTGCATCTAATACGCATGCGCACACCACTGACCCCTCAATTTTAAACAAGCATTACTACGAACTTTTGCAGGTGTGCTAACTGAGCAAAAAAATCTAGATTCGTATGACTCTTAGATTGAATAAATATTTTTTCTGGTATTATATGCTTTACTGACTATGAAAATGTGTGTATGAAATTATCACAACAAACTGAAGCTAGTTAGCTAGCTATAGTGATTAACAGAAGTGTAGCTACTTATTGTAAAATCATCATGACTTTGTTTGGTACAAAAAAAATCTTAAGTCACATGAGATGGTGAAGCTAAAAATGAGACAATAATGGCTGATCTGATGGTGAAGCTGAAGTTATCACATTTAGTTAAGTAAACAAAGCCATACAAAGAATGTGTATTAAACTAAAGTATAATCTGTTTCCCATAATATAAGATGGGGCTTTTACTAAAGTATAAGATAGTTAGTATAATGCAAGATTATACTGAGATTATTTGTATAGTTTAAGCCATTAGATACCGTATAGCTGGTAATTTTCGAAAGGTTTTTATTTTCGGATATTTCGAAGAGGCCTTTCTCTTCGAAAATAAATTCCCACGTCCAGTTGTTTTTTGAAAATAAATTCCCTCAAGTGAAAGTAACTGTCCAATTTTCGCCGATTCGTTCATGTATTCTTCGAGTTTTAGCTCAGTATTGCTGATGATAATGGGTAAACTGTATCATTACTGTACCAATAACCAGAAAACAGGTTCCAGAATGGGAATTGATGCCGTCTGCTCTAGAATCTATAGTATATGATCGAGCGTGTTCGTGCCAGTGAATTCACTCCACCCGAGACTCCCTCAGTCTTCTCTCCAGTGCACAGGAATGGGGATTATTCCATCAGTAAATCAGTTTTCGGCAAACATTCACGAATCTTCATATTTTGTGACACGGATTTCCGTTTATTTGAAATCCATCCGACTTCAAAATATGCACTCTTCGAAATTAAATTCTTGCGAAATTCAGATTTTGCTTCTTGTGCGAAAATTTCTGTTTCGAAAATAACCCGCTATACGGTATACCATCTTATATTCCTCTTTTTTCACAGTGTTTCTTGGACGCGCCATTTTTTTACAGCAAAGGTGTTTGGGGGGGGGGGAGATCAAGACACACGGTAGTGTGTCGTGCGGCCCAAGAAGCCGGCGCGCCACACCGTGAGTATATTGACAGGAAGAACGAAAACGTCATTTTCACACCTTTGTATCTCGGTGATCACTTATCTGATTGGAACCAAACTTGCTACACAGTTGCCCGCCAGCCAAGGCAGTCTAGATTCCAAATTTGAAGGAAATCGCTCCAGCCATTTCCGAGATACGAGCTGCCAAAGTTTGGTTTTTTTCTTGGTTTTTTTTCTTCTTTTTCTTCTTCGTCTTTTCGCACACTTACAAAAATTGCTATAACAAGCAAACGCGTACTCCGATCGCCTTGAAACTTGGCACACAGAAAGGGAGTCCAAAGGCGAATCCTAGCATCAAATTTGGTACAAATCCGATGAATGGTTCAGGAGTTATGACCGATTATTCGCGTAAAACAAGATCGATTTGTTGTCACGCCTACAGGGTAAACCGCTTCATGGAATGAGTTGAAAATTGCTATGTAGATGGAGTAACCATCGTAGGAGTGCCTTTTGGTTGTTTGAAAGGAATCGAGATAAAGACCACGGAGATATGACACAAAACCCAACCTGTGTCACAATTACGCGATCGATTTTTATGAATAAAAAAGTATTAGTTTTCACGCCTACTAGGCAAACCGCTTAGAGCAATGAGCTGAAAATCAGTGTATAGCTGGAATAATCTTCATAGAAAGTCCTTGCAGTAGTACAGAAGAATCGGATTACAAACTACTGAAGTATGATTCGAAAGCCAACTCCGTGTAGCAAATGCAAGATCGAGATACTCTAATAGAACAGTCACCCTAATAGAGCATTCGGCTAATTTATTTACTCCATTATAGAATTTTATTCCATCACAAGTTATTCTGTAGGGAGTTCAGCTGCAAACAGTTAATCTTATAGACAGTTCAGCAAGAAGACAGTCACCATGTGGAGAGTTAAGCAAATATACCACTATAGAGATTCAGAACATTACAAGTCACACTGAAGAAAGTTCAGCTATAAACAAGTCATGCACTGTGTAGAGAATTCAGCTACAATTAAGTCACTCTCTAGAGAATTCAGTTACACAGAATTCAGCTGCACACAAGTCACTGTGGAGAGAGTTCAGCTACAAACAAATTACCCTTTAGAGTGATCAGCTACAAACAAAACACTTTGCAGGGTGTTCAACTGCAACAAATCAATTACCTTTAGAGCGATCAGCAATGAACAAATCAACACAAATCTACCTGTAGAGAGATCAGCTAGAAACAAATCACCCTGAAGAAAGTTCAGCTACAAAAAATCACCCTGTAGAGACATCAGCTAGAAACTAGACACAATGTAAGGAGTTCAGCTACAAGCAATCACCCTGTAGAGAGTTCAGCTAAAACAAATCAACCTGCAGAGAGATCAGCTACAAACAAATCACCTTATAGAGAGTTCAGCTACAAACAGATTATCTGTAGAGAGATCGGCTACAAACAAATCAACCTGCAGAGAGATCAGCTACACACAAATCAACTTGTAGAGAGATCAATTACAAACAAATCACCCTGTAGAGAGATCAGCTAGAAACTACACACAATGTAAGGAGTTCAGCTACAAACAAATCACCCTGTAGAGAGATCAGCTACAAACTAGACACAAAGTAAGGAGTTCAGCTACAAGCAAATTACCCTGTAGAGAGTACATCTACAAACAAATCAACCTGTAGAGCAATCAGCTAGAAACAAATCACCCTGAAGAGAGGTCAGCTACAAAAAATCACCCTGTAGAGAGATCAGCTAGAAACAAATCACCCTGAAGAGAGGTCAGCTACAAAAAAATCACCCTGTAGAGAGATCGGCTACAAACAAATCAACCTGCAGAGAGATCAGCTACACACAAATCAACTTGTGGAGAGTTCAGCTACAAACAAATTACCCTGTAGAGAGATCAGCTACAAACAAATCAGCCTGTAGAGAGTTCAGCTAAAACAAATCAACCTGCAGAGAGATCAACTACAAACAAATCACCTTATAGAGAGTTCAGCTACAAACAAATTACCCTATAGAGAGATCGGCTACAAACAAATCAACCTGCAGAGAGATCAGCTACACACAAATCAACTTGTAGAGAGATTAATTACAATCAAATCACCCTGTAGAGAGATCAGCTAGAAACTACACACAATGTAAGGAGTTCAGCTACAAATAAATCACCTTATAGAGAGTTCAGCTACAAACAAATCACTCTGTAGAGAGATCAGCTAGAAACTGTACACAATGTAAGGAGTTCAGCTACAAGCAAATCACCCTTTAGTGAGTTCAGCTACAAACAAATCAACCTGCAGTGAGATCACCTACAAAAAAGCACCTTGTACAGAGTTCAGCTACAAACAAATTACCCTGTAGAGAGATTGGCTACAAACAAATCAACCAGTAGAAAGATCAGCTACACACAAATCAACTTGTAGAGAGATCAGCTACAAACAAATTACCCTGTAGAGAGATCGGCTGCAAATTAATCAACCTGCAGAGAGATCAGCTACACACAAATCAACTTGTAGAGAGATCAGCTACAAACAAATCACCCTGTAGAGAGATCAGCTAGAAACTAGACACAATGCAAGGAGTTCAGCTACAAGCAAAATCACCCTTTAGTGAATTCAGCTACAAACAAATCAACCTGCAGTGAGATCACCCACAAAAACGCACTTGTACAGAGTTCAGTTACAAACAAATCACCCTGTAGAGAGATCAGGTAGAAGAATTCACCTTGTAGAGAGTTGATTTACAAAGAAACCATCATAATAGAGTTCAGCTACAAAGAAATTACCCCGTAGAGAGTTCAGCTACAAGAAGTCACCTTGTAAAGAGTTTAGCTACAAAGAAACCATCATGTACAGAGTTCAGCTACAAAGAAACCACCTGTACAGAATTCAACTACAAACAAATCACCCTGTATAGAGATCAGCTAGAAGAAGTTACCTTGTAGATAGTTCAGCTACAACAATTCACCCTGTAGAAAGATCAGCTAGAAGAAGTCACCTTGTAGAGTGTTCAGTTACAAAGAAACCATCATGTAGAGAGTTCAGCTGCAAACAAATCACTCTGTAGGCAATTCAGCTACAAAGAAACCGCCATGTAGAGAGTTCAGCCTCATACAAACCACCTTGTAGAGAATTCAACTACAACAAATCACCCTGTAGAGAAGAAGTTACCTTGTAGAGAGTTCAGCTACAAAGAAACCACCATGTAGAGAGTTTAGCTGCAAACAATTCACCTGTAGAGAGTTCAGCTAGAAACAAATCACCCCGTAGAGAGATCAACTGGACGAAGTCACCTTGTAGAGAGTTCAGCTACAAAGAAACCATCATGTAGAGAGTTCAGCTGCAAACAAATCACCCTGCAGAGAGTTCAGCTAAAAAAAAATCACCCTGTAGAGAGTTCAGCTAGACGAAGTCACCTTATGTGACTGGGCCTGCGAAAATAGGGCATGTGGGCACATGATTTTTGCCTACTTTTTCAAACTTTTATCACTCATAACATTTTGTACTATTGTGCTATGGCAATGCAATTTTCAGCTCTTAGTAAGCATTTAATTGGCTTTATGATGAAAGTTACAGAATACAAATATTCTATTCCAGCACTGAGATATGACCTGTAGAGTCACGGAGTGTAGTTTGTGCCCACATGTCCTGTTTTCGCAGGCCCGGTCACTTATAGAGAGTTCAGCTACAAAGAAACCATCATGTAGAGAGTTCGGCTATAAAGACACCATCATGTAGAGAGTTTAGCTGCAAACAAATCACCTGTTACAGAGAGTTCAGCTACAAAAAAACCATCCTGTATATAGTTCAGCTACATTTCAAGTCACCCAGTAGAGAGATCAGCTTCAAAAAAAATCCTGTGGGGAATAATGAGCATGTAATAAATATATGTATATAATTTGTATAATTACTAATAAAATCAAAAATAATTGAAGTACTAAAATTCTTCTTTAAGTTCTTTTCTTCTTCCTGTGGTAAAGAAAAAAACACATGGGTTAAAAAAGCCCCAAAGCCAGCCATAGGCCGGCTTTGCAGTATACAAATACAAAAAGAAGTGATATCTAATCAAAAACAGCCAAGCTGTAAAAAAAAGGTGCGGCCCCCATAAAGGCCATGGTGAAAAAAGATGTGAAATCCAAGGTGGTGGCCAAGAAATGGCTGTGATGGTAGGTTAATGGTTACATTTTAATAACGGCAATTCAGGTGAATTTTGTGCCGCTTGGTCTTGGCACCAAATTCACCTGAATTGTTGTTATTAAAATGTAACCATTAACCTACCATCACAGCCATTTCTTGGCCGCCACCTTGGATTTCACATCTTTTTTCACCATGGCCTTTATGGGGGCCGCACCTTTTTTTACAGCTTGGCTGTTTTTGATTAGATATATATATACTTGAGACTTTCTGATCTTGGATGTTATAAGATGAGTTAGATGACTGCTTAATTGTAATAAAGTGATCCTTAACACAGCTACAGGTTTCAGTACTGTATCTGCAACCACTGATGTCAAGAAAGATAGCTGAAGTGATTATTCATTTACAATGCTAATGTTATCATGATTAAAAATATATGCCTTGGTATGAAACACGACCTACAGAATGATCATCTGTTGTTTTCCACACTACCAATTCAATGATTATGACTGTAAAACAGCTCCTGTACAAGTCAGTTACAGTACTGTTTCTTCAGTTTTTAATTACTACATCTAATGCTACAGCTACACATGTATGCAATACTCTGTTGTGAGGCATAATCGCTCTGTTGTCTAATCGCGCGGCATAATCGCTCTGTTGTCTAATCGCGCGGCATAATCGCTCTGTTGTCTAATCGCTCTAGCATTGTTGTGTTTTGTATTCATAATCACTGCAACATCTCTTTCTAGTAGAAAGTAACAGAATACGACCAAAACATTGGGAGATTTGTGATATCTAACTCAGGTACCACAACACAGGACTTTTGGGTTACTAAATTCTGTCACTGCTTGAAGTTTCTTAGTTTACTACAGTGATATATCCCCAGCATATGGAACAGTTAATTGTTTGTTATTTTAGTAGTTTTTCAGTAAACCCGCATTCACTGATGTTTTACTGAGAGTTTAAAACTTAGTAAAATAATTATGTTCCATATACTTAAAGTTACTGACATTTTACTATCAGTATAACTGGGTACGACTACAGTAAAGCAGCTTAACAAATTAGTAAACTAGGAACCTTCAAGCAGTGTGTGGTACCCTGTGTTTGACGTTAAACTTGTTTAGACCACAGCTCATTGTTGCACCTTCACTGCTCCTTGTTGTACCTTCACAGCTGCTTGTGATATGATAATTGAAGCATTCTTTAGTACATACACGTAGAAACAAGCTCAATATATACCTCACTCAATTAAGTTATATAGATCCGGTTAAATGCCCATGTGTTTTTAATGTCACAGGTGTGTAATTGATGTGCTTTGTGTCACCCCGGGATATCAATCTATAATTGAGATAAGAACAAGGGATCTGCAGGATTTAGATACCTGAAAGTAGTCAATGAAACTCAAATATTTTGTTTTAATGTATGATAAATGATTTTAACAATTAATAATGTTGTTCAGCATTGTAAATAAACAACATGAAGCATTTTTCATTTACTTTTTTTTCAGGCAGTACACCAACTACACTTACAATATCTTTGCTACGTTTCTAGATACATTATCATTAAGTTGTTGACATAGATGAAAATTTCATGTATGAAGTTATAGTCAGTGTCGTTTTCTTATTGTATTGATTCTGACTTGCAAAAGTTGTACAAGCACTTAATATAGAACTTACTATGTTTAGGGTATAGAAGTAACATTGTTTGAACCATTCACACTTTGTTATCAACTGCAGATAGTATAACCATCTGTCATCTTCAACACTGGTACTTTTTCATTACCAATTGAAAATGAAGCAGCTCCCTTATTAATACTGCAGCACAAGCCAATTACAATTTTAATATTACTGTTTTTCCAAACGTTATAATGGCTATCTACATATTATATGATACTCAAGGTCCTGAACTGTTAATTTTTGCAAACTGCAGTCTACCACCCCAGTGTCAGAAACAATCAAACAAGCTAATTACAGTGTGGATTTGTCATAAATAAAAAGACTAACAGTGGTGTTGTGACAACCTCCTGTTCAGATGTTTGATCAAAGCTATGATATAGCACTCATTGTTACAGATTAGTTATAAGTAGCTACTGGCAGTTTCTTGAAAGACAATAAATGCAAAAGCTTATATGCACCTCATTATGCACTTTTTAATGTCAAGATATTTGACAGCTGTTCCCACAACATATGTATTGCTTGATTGTGCCCCAGGGGTACTATTATTTTTTGCATAAACATAAGGATAAATTAAAATCCTCCAAAATTATTTGCCGCATTGTGGTATTATTCACCTGCATGCCACTACTACTGCTATTTTAATAGTTAAAAAAAACAACACAAAGCACGTAGCTACTTACTTCTTCTATACAAGACCTTTCTTTCACTCAAGTCCTTGTAGCACAACCACGTCATGCCTCATGCTACCTGGTCAGTTTACCATAGGACAGCCATTCAAGTTTTACCATGACAATGCCTTCCTTAAATCAAGATGGAGATGAAAGAGCACTAGTAAAGAGTAATTAAAAATGTATATTGTGGTACTATTATTATTACCAGAAACAAGGATAAATAGTACCGCACTGCGGTACTATTTGACGGTGAGGCACAGATTTAGTAAATACAGTAATTATGTTGTATAATTCTGCAGTCATATTTGCCATATTACCTATAATAGTTTATGCAATGGAATATATGCACTGATACCACTGTGATTAAGAAAAAAGTACTGTTACAAACTCTGGCCATACGTACATTTACATTATTTATTTAGTTAGTTTGTCAGCAGCATCCTTCAGTAAAGCATCATCACTTTCAGCCATAGCTTCAAGGAAACCTTTATATTTGTCACAGATTTTTGCCTTTAGACTGGATAGTATCACCTCATCTAGCAGCTCCTCCATCCCCTTTCCAGTTTGCCTTTCTTCTTTCTTCGCTATATCTTTCTTCTGATCCACTGTGATAACTAGCTTAGAGATAAGTGAGGGTAATAAAGTGTTGACTGGCAGACGAGAGAGGAAATTATACTGCTGTAAAAGTTTCTTTTCAGCAATTTCATACTCAAAGTCATCTAAAATTTAGAATAGCACAAAGTACACAATTTAAATTAAGGCAAGTAGGGAAGATTGGAGTTTTAAGTAATAAGGGGGAACGAGAGCTTTGCCTGATTTGCATGCCCGACTGTCAAGGAAGGGCAGAGGACATATATATATATATATATATATATAAGGAAAAGCCTGAATGCCTCATGTTACAGCTAATATGTAACATCTTCTCATCTGTATCAGAGCCTTTACAGGGCAATCAATCACTAGAGCTGGGAGATAATTTAGATAAAAAGATTATCTACATACCTAAATCTGGAACCTATCATAAATGAATTTGCTTGTTGAGACAATAGTAAATTTTCAACCACAGTCAGATGGAAACCTTGCGGAAAGATGACAAGCTAGTTTGGGAAGCAATAAAATTTCTGACTTAACAAGCTTTACTTGACGGGTAAGTGGAATTCGAGGAAAATGGGAATAGGTCGGAAACAGAAAGCAGGAATGGAAACAACCCACAGAAAATGACTGATAAAGGTCATCATGCAATGATATAGGTTATTACAGCACAATGTTTCTTTGCAGCATTCTTTGGATCCTTTTGCTAAAATGATTGAAACACTCTAATATAGCAGTCACTTGCATTAAAAATACTCTAATAGAGCAGTCAAGAATGTCTTGTTAACTATCCCACCAGGTACCCACATTGATAGCATATGGAATTGATGGACTATATAGCTGTCATAGATTAGCTTATTATACACTAGCTAAGTCATTAATGTTAGCTCTCCTGTGAAACTACAAACATTTTAAAATATCAACTATTAAAAATTAAATTAACACTGATGAAAACTGAGATTCACAAAGTATTTTAGTACTGACAGTGCCTACTATATGCTTCAAAAATGCACCTACTATTCCAGATAAGAAGTCATATGATGGGAGTATGCATGCATTGCTGGTACATCTAGGCTTGTCAAGTGAAGTGGCCCTTAGAGAATTACAAAATAATTCACCAATTATGAAATCTGATATTACAAAACTATGCATAAAAATTGCATAATTATATTTCCAGCTATATATCTAGCACCTATTTTTAGAGGTAGCATAACATAATTTCGTTTCCTTAGTTTCTACCATATCCTTTAAGTCCAAATAGAGATCTCCGAGTGTTTAACATGCTGGTTTGTTTGACTCTTGTTTCTTTACTTTTTCAGCAATCTCTATTCCCATGTTTCAATTTTTAAATTTGCAGTGGATATCCATTTGGCAGTCACATAAATAAAAACTTAGGCAAAAAGGGTCCCAAATGAAAAAAAACAATAAAAAACCTAAATTCTAACTGGGAATTGAACCCGGTACCTCCACCGTGTGAGTCCAAGGTCATAACTACTGTGCTATGTGACTCCCAGCTACTCACCTCCCTTAGTTTCTACCTTATATACGTCATTCAAGAAGAAACCTATATAAGAAGAATACCCAGTGAAGAAGAAACCAAAGCTGAACCCGACCCTAACCCTAATGCTAACCTGACGCTTGCCTGTTAAGCATAATAATGACTTTCACTGTCTGTATGAAGGTAAGTTTTTGGATGAGTTTGAGGTGAGCTAGGTTTGGCCCAGCTTTGCCGAGACACCCCCTTCGCTTGCTCCAACCCTAGCTCACCTCAAACTCACTCAAACTTACCTTCATACTAGGGCTGGACCGGCTTTGCCGGGACACTTGCTTCACTTGCTCCAACCCTAGCTCGTCTCAAACTCACCTAAACTTACCTTCATACAACTAGTGTGTTTGATACTCGAGTTATGGGTGACACTGCCGGACGGATATGCAGATACAGCATCTGGCTGCCGAATGAATATCAACTGTGTTTTAAATTATTTTTACACTAGTACTCTATACATTATCCAAGCTAATGTATAACTAAGTGTCACAATTGCAATTTGAAAAAGATAAGATCTTACTGAGAAGGGGAGGGGGCACAATCATTATTATGGTAGAAGTTACTGTATTAATGTGTGAAGCCCACTCTGTAAAATACAAAGCATCGGTTATCAAGGAGGATGTTCCCTTCTAGTAATTTTAAAAATCAGCTTCCAGAAAAAGGAACTTGGTATCAATTTTGAGCTATATAAAATTAGTGTAAATGTCATCTTTAAATCAAAACACACTGCTAACAGTGCAGTGCATTTGAACGTTCTCCCAGTTTCATATACTTTCCTTATGCTATGTAGCATACTGTTACTACTATCTGTCTTAATGCATTACGGCAAGTGCACCCATAAGTATAATGCTAACCACATTGATTTAGGGGGTGGGGGTTCAAGGGGGGGCTCTTGACCCCCTCCCAAAAATTTTAGTATACCACGAGTAATAGAGCTGTCACTCTAATAAAGCAGTCAGAGTATTAGAGCAGTGTGTAGTAAGCTATGTAAGGATTATTAATATGTACTTTATGAGCGATAAATGTGTAGTTGGTGAGGTGGGCAGCTATTGTCAGGTGGCTGTGACCTATTTTTTTTGGTCTCATCTTACCAAACAAGACAATGTATTGCCTCAGTTCATTTTGACCTTCCTTTTCCATAATGGATCCGCCCTGATTTGGTGGACATAATTTCAATAATGCAGGAACAGGTTGAAAAGTAAATGACTGTTGTAATCCATACGCATATTTGTCCCATACGCATATGGGATATCCCATATACGTACACCTATACGGGGCTGCCTATGCGCATATGGGTATCCCGTAAGCGTATGGGATACCCATACGTGTACAGAGTGCTCATACGCATTAGGGTCACTAGCTTAAAACCAAGCTTAAATTACTCTATTAGCTAAATCCTTCATCCGAGTAGATGACAAAAATGCATTCTAAACCTAGTAGTTAACCCGCTAGCTATACAGAGCCATATGATATACTCATTGTCAAGTCCTGACAGTTGGAAGTGGTGGATATAGCTGCATGGGTTTCTTTCCATTATAGCTATAATTGTATTAAAACCCCAACAACACTTGGCAATGATTGAGATACTCTAATAGAACAGCCACTCTAATAGAGCAGTCAGGCTACAGCTTACTGCAACTCTCACCCTATAGTTTGTTTATTTCACAGTGTAAAATATTAAATTCTCAGTAGCCAAAGGTAGCTTAAATCTTCTAGAGTCTCAGGTTTTCTCAGAACACTTTGTTTTATTTAGTCAGCCATAGACTGGTTTTGGGGCCTTGTAAACTAAAAAAAGGAGTGAAATCCACACAAAAACAGTCAAGCTGTGAAAAACTGGTGCGGCCTTAAAAAACCTGGGTGAAAAAAGTTGTGAAATCAAAGATAGTGGCCAAGAAATGGCTGCAAAGATGCTAATACTAAAAAAATTTAATTATGGCTTTGTGCATTGTTAAAACTTATCAGCATTAAAATCATTGCAGCCATTTTTTGGCCACCCCCTTTCACCCAGGCTTTTTTTAAAAGCCACACCACTTTTTTTTGGCTGTTTTTGTGTGGATTATTATTTTCAGGAACCCCTTTCAAAAATCCTATATCCGCCACTGAGTTTGCATCATGTATGAGGCATATCAATTTTGTTGTTTGCAATATTAATATAGTCGTGCATGCAGCTAAAATGTGGAGTTGACTTAAGACCTCCTTAGGCCAACTTAAGGCCATCACTCAACACCACTACGTAACTAATACAATATAATTTTCTGGTGTTGTAGCTAGCTAAAGTAAGAAAATAAAATTGAAAACATCATTCTTCTTTTCAATCACTTAGTTCAGCAAACTGGATTTATTTATATTTTATTTATTTATTAGGCTTTACAACATGAGTACAATACAATAAAACAGTGTATCTGCAACCATAGAAAAGAAAAAAAAAGCAGTCCATGTTGAGGGTCCACTCTAGTAACCAGTGATAGTGGCCTAAGTACAGTAGTTTTAATTGTACCAAACAAGGAGGCATACACAAAAGGCAAAGTTTGTACAAGGTGTCAGCCTGTGTATAGTTGGCCAGCTACTACAAAACAAAACAAACAATAAATACTCAACAAAATATGTGACTGGATCTACGAAAACCGTTCTTATCGCCCAAGACAGGAAGTTTGATTTTTTCACACAAACACAAAGCTTAATGAATGCACTATCAAGTTTCACTGCCACAGTCGACCAGAGTAAAGTGGTCTGCTTTTGCTGGCTGCTTTTCTAGAGCACAGTGGCGAGCCGTACGAGTGGTCTGGGGTCTTGATGGAGCCCTGGCCGACCAGGAGATGGCTGTGTGTGGCTGTACAGCTCTGTGGTGTTGGACAATGACCTGTGCTGTAAATTTCCTTTCATTTTAGCCAGTTCTGAGCCCTGAATGGCCTATAACTTGGCCCAATTCATCCTAGCACGTCTCTTTTCAATTTTTGAACACCATCTTGCCCTCCTTCCAGGGCCCCCGCCTCCCACCCCTTCTGGAGCTCGCCTGATACAGACAACCTCGGTTTAAAAACTATCTAAAATGGCGGGAAACTTAGCTGTTGACTACTTCTTCAGTGGATGATCAAGAAGGTAAGAAATTGTTGTGAAACGTGTGAAAATTTGGTACGCGTAGCTACCACCATTGGCCAGCTACAACACACAGAATATTTAAAACCGACGTTTCTCGATACTTTTAAATGGGCGATAAGACCGGTTTTCCCAGAGACAGTAACATATATGATAGCTACACACATGAGTTTATGTTAAATTTCCAATTTTCTTAAAGTTAGATTTCGCTTTTCTTTAAGTAAATTTCCAATTGACACCCTAAGGTCCATCCTATTTTTCATGGCCCAAATGTTGCATATGAATTTGTTTGCTTCTGCTGGCACAGTAGGAGCATGCCAAGTATAAGGAGTGGAGCAATGTGAAGTTTCAGACATAAAACAGACATGAGGGGTCTACATGGAAGGCCTCTTAGGAAAATTTTCAGGCTTTGAATACTCTGAGGTAAGATTTTAGAGTATTCTCACTGCATTGGTGCAGATAAATTAATAGGTAGTTTAAATTGTAAAAGATTTACAATGTGACTGTTCTATTAGGGCGGTTGACTGCTCTATTAGAAAATCTTGATAATATTACATGCAAAACATAATCAATACTTGACCACTTTCTGGAAACCTCAGAAGCATACATCCCTAGGGATATGTGTGAATGGAATGCCCTACCTGAGGAACATAATACTCAGGGAAATATATATCACCATGACTTGTAGATCAACATGTGTGCAGAGAAACACAGATCCCTAGTGATATGTGCACTGGGAACACAATACTCGGGGAAGTATGTATCACTGTAACACTGACACTGAGCAGGGTCAGTAGCTTTAGCTAATACTGTATGCATGTGCCAACTGTAAATCATATGCGGTTGGGGATGGCAGCCCACCAAGCCCAGGTAAAATAGAGGGGAAAGCTGTCCCATATACGTATGGGGCCTCATACATGTATGGGTATCCCATATGCGTATGGGACAATGATCTGACCTATATGCGTATGGGGTAGTCCAAAAGTGTATGGAATGCCCCATATACGTACAGTGCAAAATACGCGTACAGTTCATAACATTACCATTGAAAAAATAACTAAAAAGGTCATTAGCTTAATGCAGGTTAAAATGACTTGGGACTAAACATCAATCTTCTGATTTGCATGGCTTTTTCCTCCCACCCACACCACCTTTCTAACATCAATACTGGACTAGGTGGGTTTGTTACATTTTACCTTTTATTTATTGAGGCACTGAAGGTCTGCAAGACACCTGGTCCTACAACCTGTTTGAAGATGTTATAATTATCAACTAAGAATGTTTGAAAATTGCAGAAAGGAGAAAATATTCACAGCTAAGTTCATAAATTTTTGCAAACAGCTGGGCTGAACTAGTTATTCCCTGTCAGCTGTTTATAGCCTATGCTAATGAGTCAGTTTACAGCATATCAGCCCTTTTTTCAGAGGCTAAACTTAAATTTGAGGATCATGTGATCGAAGTGTTGTGTGAAGCACCATCAAGGAGAAAAATGGTCTTGCCATGCAAGACTAAGTACTGTGAAATAAAGGTATCTAGCATGAGTATAAAATGTGACTGGGCCTGCGAAAATAGGGCATGTGGGCACATGATTTTTGCCTATATTTTCAATGTTTCATCACCCATAACTTTTTGAAGCATCATGCTAAGGCAATGCAATTTTCAGATATTAATAAGCATTTAATTGGCTTTATGATGCAAGTTACAGATTGCTAATATTCTGTTCCATTACTGAGATATGCACTGTAACATGACAGGGTGTAGTTTGTGCCCACATGCCCTGTTTTCGCAGGCCCGGTCACAAATGTATAAGCACTGTGAAGCATATAAAAATTAAGCCTCCATGGGTCCCTACGGTTGTACAAATTATTTGATACCAGCCCTTTGAGATTACGGCAACGACAGCCAATAATAGGGCTCTGCTGATTACTGATCTGATAATTGGTACAACTCTATTCAATATACAGCAAAAAGGTTTCTAGTTTGTTTATTGACGTAAGTATAGCAATGGAAGATCTTTACAGTAGCAATTCACAGTATGCATATAACTCAATGAATCACGTACTTGAACTGCTGTCAGTTCTTCCAGAATGTGACGGTAAGAATTGTGATGTGCTAATTTGCCTGTTAGTATCAGTTTCTTCTAAAAGCATGGAAGTAATCAAATTACACAGCTAAGTAGCTATATTTACTTACCAACAGCAGCAATTGCAATATCTCTACGAAGTCTATTTTCTCCCCCTGAGAGACTAAATCTTAAATATCTCCGTACATGGAAAAATAGGGTTTCTCTGTTGGCTACTTCAAGCTTAAACCGGCGAGGATACTTTTTGTGATGCACATCATCCTCTAATTGTTCCTTCAAAGCTGCATTTTTATACCAGTGCTGAAAGTCCACTTGTTTCTAAGTCAATAAACAGACGAAATGTCACATTGTACTGTGTAGTAAATGAACACAACAATTCAGAATTCACTAGACAAACCAGGCCTACCCTGTCATTTAAGAATTTAAGATGAACAAAACATGTAGATGTAAAAGTATGAGTACGACCAACTGTACATATTTTTAAACTAAGCACATTAAGTAAGACTAACATTACTTATACAGAAGTACATACAGATAGTAATACAGTAAACCCAACTTGCTTAAAAGAATCTTGATTGTTTATTATATTTGTTCGCTTTCTTCTACTACAATAGTTGTTTCTCAAAATACTACTGAAAATATGCAATAATATTGGTTGTTTATCTCATAGCATTGCTACGTACCAAGAATACTACTATGTGCTCCCAGAAATAATTGAATCTTCTAGGCATGTATTATAATGTATCCAATCTGCGTGGGAAGTTCAAAGGCCTCGCCAGTGCCATAGTTGGCACTCTTGCAGACCGCAGCTAGTGCATTATAACTTATAACGCACTGGTTGCGGTTTTGAAGACTGCAACGAGTGCAACATATATATAAGTTATAATGCACCGACCGCAGTGCAATATACAGATATTGCACTGGCTGCAGTTTTGTGCAACAATGTACAAGTGCCAGGAGCCGAGACCGCTATGACACCTCACCTAATAGGTGGAAAGACACCTCACAGATCACTCAAATTCTTTTATAGCCTGACAAGCAAAGGTCGATTGTGGGCCATAACGTCACCAATATGTACAATGTTTACCAAGCAGCCAATGGCGATCGAAAAAGCCAACGCGGTGGCCACAACTCCAGTCTACATATAATATATAAACGTACTTATACACCTTACTAGTCTGGTGCTACCTTAGCCCAGATTAAACTGTAGTTCACTTCAACAATGACTCAATAAAACTATTATATTTTAAATAATACTCACCTTAATGTTCGATTGTGGTAACCAGTTTTTGTCATGACACCAGATTCGAGTTTAGCCATTGCGAATAGTAATAATTAGACTAGTATCGTTTAGTAGTTAGGTTTTGTTTACTTAAACCGTCTATTAGCTGCTTTTTTTCACTCAAGAGAATCACTATGGCAATTAGTCTTGCATTTAGTCTATATGGCGAATGAGTAATCACGCTGGCATGCTGAGCACTACATGATAAGAGTTGAACAGCGAATGCAAGTTAGTGATATAACCCATAGCGTACTAACTTTCAATATCTCAGGTGGTAGAAGGAACGTCATCGCAATGTTCGGTTTGGTTACCCACAAATCAATGTTAGAAACCTGGTCTTTATAAGTTTTACAGCTGTCTTGTGAGACTCTCCCCAGCTATTAGGTGAGTGGCACATAACAGTTATTTAGACTCTATTTACGCTGTTTTGGGTGGTTAATAATCTCATATAGCTAGTCCACCTTGTTTTCTAATATACTCCACGCCTTCACGCACAATATAACATATGCTCAAAATCTGGTTTGTCCAATCGCTATGTGTTGTTCACGTGTAGTGATTTAACGAGCGCAATTATTTTGTCACGTGGGGATGTATAGTTGCCATGGCACTAGTATTATCGTAAGAAAACCAGCCGCTTTTGCCAAGCCTACAGCAGAAACAGCCGTGGATGAGGTAAGTAATCTGAGTGTAATGTGAAATAGAGTCTAAAGCAGTTATACGGGCACAATGTGGAGTCTATGAAATTTATAAACCCTCAGGCCCTTAGTAGCGCCCTCGCTTCGCTCGTGCGCTACAGCCCGGGCCTTTGGGTTTATAAATTTCATAGACTCCACATTGTGCCCGTATAACTATTATACAACATGCACTCGTGCTCTGCCTGTATAAACACACTTGCCTTCTGGCCTGATGGCTCTCAGGCTTGTGCGTTTATATCAGGCAGAGCACTCGTGCTTGTTGTATAACTGTATAATACATTCAGTGGTTACACTCATACTGGATTGGGTGATCAATTACCCTTTACAGATGGCAATGTTACATACTAGACTAGCTGTAACACGGGGTATTCAAGCTTTGACCTAAGATGCATGTTCTCAGCCCTCTGGTCAATGGCTGTATATGTATGGCTACATGGTCATTGGCTATATGACATATATCAGACAACTTTTACATGTATTTCAGCAATGCTCAAACATAAAGGATATGGAATGTGCTAAAAATTATACTTTTAAAATGAGTTAATTAGTCAAACTGAAAATTTGGAAAGGATATTACAAGAACCCTTTTCATAGATCCGGTCACAAATGCCAAGGAATATTTTGGAACATTTGTTCAGATTATACAAGTATCTATGTACATAACAGGTTTGACTGCATCTTGATCTTGCTTCTGTAAAGTGTACAGAACAATTAATCAGCCAAGATCATGACACATGGTAGTGTCAAGACACACAATATAAGTGTGTTGCGTGACCAAAGAAGCTGGCAACACAATGAGTATATTGACAGGACAAAATGTGATTTTCATGCATATGTAGCTCAGTGATCCCATAACTGATTGCAACCAATTTTGCCTCAGCCATTTCTAAGAAGCAAGCTGCCAAAATTCACGATTTTTCCTCTTCTACATCTTTTTTGCACAGTCTGCAGAATCTGTTATAATACAGAAACACATGCTCCATTCCTAAAGAAATCTGGCACACTTGAAGTGATTATTAAAGTAAATCTGTGTACCAATATTGGTGGACATCCAATCAAAATTCATTGAGTTATGACCAATATGCAATTTACACAAAATGAGATCAATCTTCAGTCATGCCCACAGGGTAAACCGCTTTGAAAATTAACTGGTTTGTTGTTACATTAACCAACATATGACTGCCCTTTAGTGGTTTGAAAACAATTAAGATTACAACCACAAAGATATACTGTAATTGTATTAAATTTTGTGGGTAAAATTTTTGTGGTTTGCCAAAAAGACAGGTTTGCAAGTGTATTAAATTTTGTAGGTATAATTTTTGTGGTTTAATCTTGACAAGCTAGTTTATTTTCTTGAGGAGCTACAGGAGCAAAAGTCATGCTTTAAGGTCACGTTTAAGGTTTACAGTTTAATAACAGCTTACTATATATTGTTTGCATATGGCTACTCCATTTACGCTGGCGTACTTATGTGGCAAACCATTTAGTGGGGTTGACTCACCACACAAGAATCTTGCCTGCTGGAATCGGAAACGAGTCTTACATACTTGAACAAGGCCATCAGTATCTATTCATGTGGTGAACAGGTGCATGTGTCGTTGTCAGGTCGTACGTAGCAAATTACATAGAATTAATATAGCTATTATGCATGTTAATAGTATGGAAAGTGCATTGGTGGCAACGGTTAATAGGTCTGCTCGAGCTGAGATGTGAGTTTCTAAATTGATTAATTTTCGTGGATCAGCTGCAAACCACGAAATCCATGAAAATTTATGCACCACAAAAATTTCTGCTCTTACAGTAATACAAAGCAAACAGTGTGTAACAATCAAGCAATTATGTTTTGCTAATGAAGAAAATATTCAGTTGCTATGAATGTAAGCAAACTGCTTATAGAACTTGTGCACAGGCATAGCCCAGAAAAAGTTTCTACGACTTCAGATTTCAAGATGATTTACAAGAGATTTTTAAGGGAAATGAGGCAAAAGTATCAGGCATTCTATTGTATCAGGCGTTCTGTTGTATTGTATTTATTCATGTATTTTTACCTAGTAGCTTACTTTTTAACAGCACTCTTGTGTTTTTCACTATGATTACTTCACATTACATTTAAAAAAATTCCTGGCATGAAAAAATACAGTTTTTGCCCTCAAAAAATGGTGGATACACCACTTAGATGATGTAATAAAGTGCCACACCTTAGTGTGCATGGGGAATGAACTGAAAATAGAAAGGTTAAGCATCATAGATTAAACTATCAGTGGTTCAGAGAAATTTACATTGATGCTGTGTTACTTCTAAAAACCAGGTGTCCAGTAAATACTATCCCTTGAAGAAAAAGAGATAAATATCATAATAACTTGACAATTACATGTACAATATAATTACAAGGTGGGCTAGTCTCAGGGTTGCCAAGTTACTAAAAAAGTAATAATAACTAGAGCTCTGGCAAGACAAAATAAATAAAATAAATCATAGCTACATACTAAACTCCCCTAGATTGACTATAGTACTTTTATCCCGGATCTGCTCAGAGGCATAGAAGGATGAAGAAAATATTCAGTTGCTATGAATGTAAGCAAATCGCTTATAGAAATTGTGCACCTAACTGGTGGGCACCTCTGCTGTGAAACTGGTTTCAATCAGATGAGAGATCACAGAGCTGCAAATGTGTGAAAATCATGTTTTCTTCCTGTCAATATACTCATGGTGTGGTGCACCAGCTTTTTGGGCCACACGACACACTACCATGTGTCTTGATTACTTAGAGCATGTATGGGAAATTCAGGTGCACATACATGTATATACATAAAAATTTTTGCAGTATGCTCAATCTATAAGTAGCATTTTTATTAGCCAACATTTTTGCAGCATGCTGATTGGTGGTAACTCATTTACCTGACAACAATATTGGGAAAGTATTACTGTAAAATGAAAAGTGATTACCTGTGGTGAATAAAACTGGTTATTACTTAATATATTGTTTGCCACTCAACTAGTTAAAATCAGCAGCAATTGCAATATGGAAAAGACAGCATGCAAGCATTGCTGAGAAATTAATGTACAGTAGAAGCATGGACAATAGCCATGTTCTATAAAGATTATTAAACTCGTTTATTGAGCTGAGAAGAGCAAGAGTGATGCTAAGTCTAAATACTCTAGAATACTTTATGCAAACTGGAAAAGGCAAGCATTAACTATTTTCAGAGCAAAAGTAGGTGGCTAAGTCCCCATGCCTCAATTTTGATAGCCTATAGTAAGATCGAGTTTGTAACTATGTTATAAAATGGCTATTGAGTTTAGTAGGAGTAAGTACATTAGAAGCTATTTTTGTACGACATGATGCTGCTGATTATGTCACAAAATACAACTGGAAGCAAATTAAACTTACCACCTGGATTTAGTACAATGTACAGGAGCCACCTTGCAGTAAATTAGTGCCAGTTAAATGGTCTTCACCAGCTATACAAGAATGGCTATTAGATTAATATTTGTTACACAAATACAGCACTCTTGGAGCCTTGGCCCCTTGAACAGTGCAGCTACGTAGGTGCAAAATACTAACAATAAATTTTCCCGTAATTTTGCACACTTGAAGTGCAACTTAATTATACAAGCAAATTTCCTTACTATGGTGCATAAATAATGCGAAGACACAAAATAGTGACCATACCTTATTTATTTCATAGTTCGATATAATTTTAACTTCAGCACTCCTGCTAAATTGAGATTCATTTATTTCTATGTTCACTTTATCTGATGATAGTGCAAATGAAAAATCTGACCATTCTTCATCACATATGAAGTTGCTATCATACTGCATTTCCAAACCCTAAGAAATAATTAATTAATTTTATTTCTTATTAAATTGCTGAATTCAAACCACAATAGCTATAGTGATGAAAGCTTACAATATCACATCAACATTAATGCATTAATCTTAAAGTTTAACTGAGGAATAAATATAATATATCATAAGTGTTGGGCAAGTTACTTTGTAAAAGTAACTAGTTACATATTACTTGCAGCTAAACTATTTAGTTTCAGTTACATATTACCCATAAAATAAAGTAACTATAATAATATTACATATTATATTACTTTGTGTCCACAGCCTTAAGCTGTCACGTGTGAAACTACCACCTTATCACGTGACACGATTGTGTTGTTGGACAATGTGCAAATCTTGATATAAGTAAGAAGCTGGTGAATAAGCGTCATTTAGTAGGCTTCATTACTTTGTTGTGGCTAGGCGTTACTCAGTGGATTAATAACGAAATTAGTAACTTCGTTACTTTTAGTAATAATATTACATAATATTAGATTCGTTACAGTAACTATATTACTTAGGTAACGGGTTACATTTGCAAGTAAAGTAACTTGAGTTATATTACCTGTTTTTATAGCGTATTTCGTTATATTACTTAGTTACCACAAAAGTAATAATATTATGTAACGCGTTACATAAGTAACGCGTTACTTCCAACACTGTATATCATACACTACTATCGTATAGTATGGACTACAAAGGAGTAGGCGTGGCCCACGAAATAACATCACCCAAAATAACAGCCTCAATTTTCCCAGATGATGATGAGGCAGCATTGGTTAGGTAACACTAAGCCCAAACAAGCTTTCAGATCACCCTGAAACACCTTCAACAAGTTGCTACAGAATTTTAAAAATAATTTACTTAACAGAATTTTCTACTGACTGACTGACTGGGTAACTGACTGAGTAACTCACTGATGCCTTCAGACAAGTGTAACTCAATAACGGCTAAGGTTATGGGCTTTATTTTTTTACTATTTGATGTCCGACAGGTACCTTTTGGCATACCACAGTACGTACAATGCATTATTTATGGACTTACCAGTGTCCTCCTTTGTGTCCCATTCATCTTTGCTGACAGCAAAAGTGTCGGTTTGGCGATAGCACATGATGGCTTCCCTTAATAATGGAAGCCATCATTATATTTAATAGTGGCTGTTTTGATTGCAGAGGGGCTTTTCAAACAGTTCTTGATTTGTACTGCTGTGTAACGAGTTGAACACAGCTGACAATGAAGCGTAATGGATGCTTCACTTTTCTGATGATAATTGATATAACTACAGTGTGTGCGGCATCATTTCTTTCTTTTGGTATGCATGGATTGTAGAGGTGCTTTTCGAACAGTTCTTGATTCGAAATGCTGTGTAACAAGTTGAACATACGTAGCTGACAATAAAGCATAATGGATACTTCACTTTTCAGATAATAATTGATATAGCTGGGGCACGCAGCGAAATTTCAGATGCAGTATGCATGGGTTCACCAGTCATAATAATAATATTTTCAAAAAAAGTTAACAAACAAGTAGACAGAAAAATTTGGAATTTTCAACTAGAGTAGGGACCATAACACATCAATAAAAAGTACTGAAACAAGCTGGAGTATTAAATCACAGTAAAACAATAAGAAGTGTTATATCCCTACTGTGCTCAAGATATCATACTGGAAATGCACAGTAGGGATATAACACTTCTTATTGCTTTACTGTGATTTAATATCGTGCACTACTCCAGCTTGTTTCAGTACTTTTTATCAATGTGCTATGGTAGTTGAAAATTCCAATTTTTTTTGTGTACTTGTAATTGATAGTTAGTTTAAATCAAGACACACGGTAGTGTGTCGTGCGACCAAGAAAGCCGGCGACCACACCATGAGTATATTTACAGGAAGAAAGAAAACAGCTTTTTCACGCATGCATAGCTCCATGGCCTCTTCTCCAAAGCACACTATTTTTGCATTATAGCTGTCCCCCAGGTAGGGTACGCCACACAGCAAATTAGATTAAATTCGCAACAGCCATTTGCGAGATATGGGCGTCCAAAATTTCGTTTTAATTTCTTCGTTTTTTTCTTCTTATGCCGTACGGGGGGCTACGGGGGCTTCGATTTCTTTTCGCACACTTTGCAAAAATTGCTATAAAATGCAAACGTGTAACTCGATTGCCTCGATCTTTGGCACAAAGTAAGAACATGTAACGGTGGATTCACGTACCAAGTTTGTTGTAAGTCTGGGTAGTATTCAAGGAGTTATGGACGTTTATTCACGTAAAAACAGATCAAACTTCTGTCACGGCTACAGGGTAAACCAAGCATAGAAATAACTTGAAAATTGGTGTGTAGATAGGCTGATCATCGTAGCAGTGCCTTTTGATAGTTTGAATAGCAATAGAGTTACAGCGACAAAGTTATAAAGCAGAAACTAAGCAAGTGTAAAATCGCGGGATCGAGATACTCTAATAGAGCAGTCACCACGGGGTTAAAAAGGTGTGCAAAAAATGTCGAAAAAAAAACTTACCAGAGTTCGAACCAGGGACTTCCATACCTAACACCTGCATCCTTAACCACTGAACCACTGCTACCTTGACTGATCACCTCATTTAATTTCTGCTTTATAAATGAAATTTCTAGTTGAAATCTGCTTATAGTCAAACGTTTGTAATTTCATAGATCTACCAATAGAAGTTCTAGACTGTTCTAGAACATTCTATGTATGTTCTATTAGAAGTCCTCAAAAAAAATGTGCACTCTATTAGAGTATTACAATAATATTATCAAATATTGAATTAAATCATGCAATGAAATACATTTATAAGTCTGTCTTCAATAATCATCATTGTATCTACATAGAAAAGAAGAAATGTGAGTAAAGACAAACCTCAAAGTCATCCATAGGCTGGTTTTGGGGCCTTGTAAAGTACAAAAAGGAGTGAAATCCACACAAAAACAGCCAAGTTGTGAAAAAATGGTGCGGCCTTAAAAAGCCTGGGTGAAAAAAGTTGTGAAATCAAAGGTGGCGGCCAAGAAATGGCTGCAATGATGTTAATGCTAAAAATTTTAATAATGGCTGTGTGCATTGTTAAAATTTATTAGCATTAACATCATTGCAGCCATTTCTTGGCCGCCACCTTTGATTTCACAACTTTTTTCACCCAGACTTTTTAAGGCCGCACCATTTTTTCACAGCTTGGCTGTTTTTGTGTGGTTATATTTACAAGTAGCTACAAGCCAAGTTCAAGAAATTAAAACTGTAATATGTAGTAATAGATGTACAGTATGTACACGTGCCCGGATTTTGGAAAGTCAGTCGTATATGACCAAAAAGTCATTTCAATGAATCAAACTGCTTTACAGTTATTGAGTCATTTATAATTGCAATAAATTCTGCATAAATTCCTTAATGGTAACACACTGAATAGTAAATTTCTAATTGTTTCGTACATGACAGTAAGAATGATTCTTCAAAATCCAGTGATATTCAATTGTAAAATTCTAAAAGCGAGTGCATTACACCAGTGTGATATTAACAAGAACATAAATGTGACAAAATCATTCTTATAGCCTGAAAATACATATGTCGGCTTACATCTCCTTTGCTGTATAAGCTGTAAAATTCAGGGGGATTCTTACATAAGTGGTTAATATGTTATGTAGTCATTATATCATTCAAAGAGAAAGTTATTAACTTTAAAATATTAGTTAAAATTTGATGGGGTATAAGACTGATTTTGTCAGACCACAAAATTAATCTGATTTTCATGAATATACTCTATGATACTGATACCAACTGAGATGACATTTGTTGAGAAAATTACCTCTACCTTCATGTACCAAATTTGAACACAACCCCCCACGCCCATAATATTTTAAGTACAAGCCCTCAAATATTGGCTATTTTCTTCATTTGTGACCAGATTTAGCAAAATAAACCATATGGGCGCAAAAGGCAAAAGTGAGATAACACTAGCATGAAGTTGCTGCACTATAAGGCTAAAAAGTTCCATATCAAACTCGCCTTCAACTTGTCGGGTCTGCTTTTGGTGGACCATTCTCTGGCGGTCTGTATAACCAGCCCAGACGTATGTACAGGTCTGTGAACAACAGGGAAGTGCTTTGGGGGGTTTATGCACTCTGGACAGACGAGCAGGGAGTTGAATGTGTGATGTATGACTGTTTTGTGAAATTTCAGACTATTCCCTGCCTCTGACAGGCTGTTTTGTGGTCTGGTGCCTTCATTTACCATTCTCATCCATTTTGTAGTCTATCTCTTGCCTGCCCTGCCGCCCCCACCCTCCACCCCTTTTTGAGGACTCGTGATACATCAACACTGGTGAAAAAACCTATCTAAAATAGTGGGAAACTCTACAGGGATTACCTTGGCCACTAGCTGCTCTTAAAGGTTGTGAATTGCTCCATCTTCGCTGAAAAATCCAAATGTGTAGCTGCCAAGGCTGGTGAGTTACAAAGCTTTAAAATATTAAAATACGTTTTTCTCTGAATCAACAATATGCCCATAAGGGTGATTTTCCAAAATACAGTCACATTTTATAATGACAAAAACTGCTATAAATACAAACACATCATCCAATTGCTTTAAAATTTAGCATGTCTTAAAGGCAAATGTTGGCAGAAAGATTAGTTTGAATATGATAAAAGTCATGGAATCATTAACATAAAAAGACCAGATTTACTTCGTATTGTATTAGTTAATAAAGTTTAAGTTATTAAACATAGTTAATGTTGTGAAGAGTAGGCTGTGCAAGTCCCTAAATATTAGCATGCAACAGCAGGCTCTAATAACAACAATGCATGCATAACAATGTGAGCAGAACACGTTGGCAGTAATTCATACTTGTAAGAAATCTTACCAGTTAACAGTGGCTTTAAATCTTCTAGATGGATACTTATAGTTCTTGCTGGCCAAGGAAGGGGAGGGTCGTCGTCCTTAAGAAGTTCGATTGAGCAAGCGAGGAGCTTTGTCATGGGGAAGGGCTACCTCAAGGAACAAGCGTTCCAGACAGGATGACGACGCAACAAGATGTGATATTACAATACTGTAGCCGCCATCAAGGACGTTTCTAGAAGTTGTTTACCTTGGCCAACACACGGTATCACTGTAAGCTGGGACAGCTCCGATGACACTAGGCTCAACACCAACATCAGCAACTAAAGCTCCATCTCGTACCATTGCCAGTTCTTCGGACGCCACCTAATCCAACAAAAATGCAGGGAAATCGCATGGTGGGCATCAATTAGAATCTTTGGGAACTCCCAGACTATTGCAAAACAACCTCAGACAAGATGCTGCATCCGGTAAGCAATGGTGTAACACCAATTGGTGTACTAGTATAAGCTTACATATTGTTCCCACACACCCTGTATATGCATGTAATGAGTAGGGGTGTACCGATATACCGATACATATTGTACTGGTGGCCAATATGGAAACTTTTTCCAGTGTCGGTTGGTCTCAATATAGCCACCAAAAACTGATATGATATACCGAAATAGTTTTTGCCATGGTAGAGCCACATTATACCCTCTGTTATATGGCAAACAAGGAGACGGTCAGTTTCTATATCCTTGAAAAGAAGCACTACGCTATGAGAAGCCATAGAATACGTGCAAAGTAAACATTCATTGTTACAGTGCTTACCAACCATACAACAAATTATCATAGTGGAGAGCTATAAAAAGCAACCATGGGATGAATAAACTAGAAACACAGCTTGAAACAACCAGCCATCTTTACAAGCCAGTACAATATGGACTCATCTTGGTGGGGGCATGCATAAAAAAAGTTTGTGGATGCCTCACTGTCTGGATTGTTAATTGAGGCCAAACCACCACAGGCAATCAAGCATTGTCAGTGATTGTTAGCATGTTGAACTACTTACTAAGTGTATCTTATAGCAAGAAAATAAAACATAAAGTTTCCCAGTTTCCTCCAATCTAAACATATAGCTACACTTTATTATATTGATATATTGGGTCGGTATCGATGTTCTGACTCAGTATATTGGTATTATAGTATCGGATTGGTTCAAAATTTCCCTATTAGTACACCTCTAGTGATGAGTGAAATAATAAGAGTTGCTCTGTACTGGTTAGCTTAGTAGAGAGTTCATACATAGATACAGCCTAGCCACCAGTCACTGATGCCAGTTTCAAAAAAAAAAGGAATTGACTAAGTATCTGAATTCAGTGACATTAATGGCACATTGAAGTCAAAATTCTATTGCGTGCAATTAATTTTTTAATGCAACCAGAGGTGTGTATTAAATGCATTAATAGACTTCTGTATTTTACAGCATACTATATTGGTTTCTTCATTGCTGCTTACTGGCTTGTAATCAGCATCAGCAGGGCTTGGACAGTTAACTAGAGAATGCAGAATACAATGAAGTATCACCAAACTAGCTACATACATGCATATATAGCTAGTCACCGGCCTTAAAAGGTGACTGCATTAATGGTGGCATGAAGGTAACTTAGTACCTAAAAAGAACACAAACATATGGTAATCATAAATTGTATGCTGAAAGGCAGCCAGTTTCACAGTATTGTGTCAGCTTCTTGCACACAATATCCTTGAGTCTTATAATAGTCCCAAAGAGAAGTCCATTTTATTATCATTAAAGGAAACTTCAACCTATACAACTTCAACAGAAATTGTTTCGAAACAAGTGCTTGCTCTAATGTGTACATGATACAGTGTTTTCATTATATATCTGTAGTTCTATCGTTGGGATGTGCTCCACATTTTTTCCAGACAACTGGCATGGGTCACACCATTGTATTGTTAGTTGCATGTTGGTTTGCTTGTATGTTATGTCTTCCTAACGTTTATGTTGTCACATTTGCTTGGTATGTATGTCATCGCCAGTGCTTGTTTGTATACCAACGTATGTCACTACCACTGCTTGTTTCGTAGTTACTGTTGCTCAGTTTGCACGTCGTCGTCATCATCTTCTGTATGTTGTCATCATCTTCTGTATGTTGCAAGCATAGCTTATCTTGCATATTACTAGATGTTTCCACCATCAACATTTCTGCACATTGCATGGGCAATAAAAAAATAAAATAAAATAACTTTGATGCTTGGGAGGGGGGGGGGGGGGGGGGTAGATCACAACATATTATTATTATATATATATATCATGACCTACCTATGGCATCTATTGTAAAGAGTTTAGGACAGAGACGCTTCTCTGCTCTAAACTCTTTCATTACCCAAGCATCAATTTAAAGTACTTCCTACTTTGGCCCGACTGGAATTACATAACCTTGCCTAGGCCATATACTATGGCAGATGAGGCCCCCTAGCACTTACCAAACCCCTTCCTCAATCAATGGATTGCTGGAGGTGAAGAATGACGATCCGAGGAACAGACCACATAAGTAGGTGAGTGGTAGCGTATTTAAACATTAAATAAAGTTTAAGTTATTAAACACAGTTAATGTTGTGAAGCGTAGGCTGTGCAAGTACCCAAAATATTAGCACACAACAGTGGGCTCTAATAAGAACAACGCATGCGTAACATTGTGAGCAGAACACATCGGCAGTAATTCATACCTGTTGTAAGAAATCTTCCCACCCTTTCCCTACCCACTGAACAGTTTACAAACTTCACTATATGCAGGTGCTCTGCGTTAATTGGCATAGTATGCCAATAACAATTCTAGTTAGTATTCCACTGTCAATAGTGGTACTTATGTACATCTGTAGTGTAAGCAGTGGAGCAGGCAGACACGTAATGTTGTTGTTGTACTTTGTGCTTTACTGCACCTGCATTCAATTACTCAGAAACATTTATATGAAATACTATTTGCCATTATATGCATTTTGTTATGAGTTCTTCAGCTGTAGGTCTGACTGGATTCCTTCACTGTGCCAGCCACTACCACAAGTAGAGATTGATATTGAGGGATGCTTGCAGTTTAGATTTTTGTCAGGAGAGATGCTCCTTCATCCTGCCTGCTGTCACAGACAGGCCCTCCAGTTCAGATTGTCATCAGGAAATCGGGTTGCTATCAGATGCTCGCCTCTCCCATCCAGATCAGTATCAGGAGACGTTCCCACATCCAAATTGTTAACTAGAGACACTCTCCCAACCAGATCACTAACTGAAGACACTCTCCCATCCAGATTGGTATTAGGAGATGCTCTCCCATTCAAATTGCTAACTAGAGATGCTCTCCCAACCAGGTTGCTAGCTGGAGATGCTCTGCCGACCAGATTGATAGCTGGAGACACTCAGATCACTATTAGGAGACACTCAGATCACTATTAGGAGACACTCTCCCATCTACCAGAAGACACTCTCTGTCATGAGCACTATCAAACATGACCCAGCTACAGAGTACCAACCAGCTAACCACCATAGTGCTACCATCACATAGCTCAAGTGTTGATGCTATTTTACACAGTGCCACTCTCAACAGTGGATATTGACAACTCTGAGAACAATGGTCACACCCTGACCATTGTGTTACCTGTGCACAGGTGTTGATGCTGTCACAATCTGGCTAAAGCTAAAAGCCACGTGACACAAATTAGTGGTGACCTGCAGGTCAATACATCACCTACTGCTGCTATAAGAAGTTCGTCAGGGGGCTTCACTTAGGATATCTGCCTTATCCACTAGGTTCTCCATTTGCCTCTATTGTAAAGAGTTTAGTACAGAGATGCTTCTCTGCTCTAACTCTTTCATTACCCAAGCATCAATAAACCAAAAGTACTTCCTACCCAGTGGAATTACATAACCTTGTCTAAGCCATATACCATGGCAGATGAGGCCCCCTAGCACTTACCAAACCCCTCCTCAATCAATGATTGCTGGAGGTGAAGAATGAAGATCCGAGGAACAGACCACATAATTAGGTGAGTTGAAGCGTAACTAAACATTAAGGGGGTTTGCTGTTAGATAAGTGATGCAGGAAAGCCAAGAGGTAGTGACCGAAAAAGTCAATTAATTTTCAGATTTACTTTAATGTGTTTATTTTATAAAGATTTCTTCATGATGTTTCTACTGGAATTTTAGAATATCATTCATGCTTGTTTTACACAACTTTAGAATTGTATTGTACGTAACACCATAGCTGTTGCTATCATTAAAGTTGAGAGCTACAACAGCTACACACCATACTGATTATCCACTAATATGCATAATAATTTTACTCTACAGCCATGACAACAAATCACTAAAACCAACAAGCTGTGAATGCTTCAAAAATGCTAGGGTGAATATTCGTAAAATCAAAGGCAGTAACTAAGAAATGGCTGAAATGATGCTAATGTCAGATTTGGAAATACGTATATCTTGTCTGCTTCAGTATAAAAAACATACAATTTCATGTTTTCTCTTACCATTCTACAGGTTGGAAGAGATGGTATTATGCACACATCACATTTCCAATGATCCACCATTGGTTTCTTGTGCTTCATAGCGATAATTTTATATAGATTTTCTGGAATATTATCAGCACAAGTTGTACTAAAAACCGTACAGTAATAGCAGAAATGATTAATTTCTATAAGTCCAAATTTTTCACCAATTTTAAACTCTCCACCTTCTATAACCTTCATCAGTCCTTCAGATGGTGATGTATGAGCTATTTTAGCAAAGTGTAAATTATTAACATGATGCTTGGTTTTAACACACATAGAATGTGGCAAACATAGTGTAATTGATTTTTTCAGTTCCACATTCATACACAGCCAAATTATTGCTGACACTGGAATTATGTCAGGTGTGAATTTTACTGGTGCAAACAAAGTAGCAGCAAATTTTAGCTCTGCTTGTCTTCCTTCAGGGATAGCACCAGCTGGAACAGTAACAGTTACTCCATGATTAAAAGAATAGAAGATCCCTCCGGTACTATCAAATATGTGAGTTTCAATGTCACCAATCCAAAAATTATTGTCAGGTGGCAAATGACTAGAGCCTGCACAATAAGTAACATCACAACACCAATATGTGTAATTAACATTGAATACTGTATACAGTAATATTAGCTACTTACGTATATTCTCAGGAGCTCATATGCACCACAAGTTGCAAAGGAGCGTAACACTCAAGAAATGAAACATGTCCTTATAAAGATAGCAGTAATTTCCTAGGCTGTGCTTGGTTATGTTAACAGGTGCTAGCAACTAATATGCAGCCATAGAGTGTCAGTAATACTGGTAGGGTAGCTAGTTAAAAGAATGATTTCAACATAGATCTGTTTCTAGTCCTCTACAGCACAGAGAGCTTACAAAATTTTTATTGTTAAGAGTTGTTCAGGCTCTTTTAGTTTACAAATAGTGGGTAGTGCTAAAAGCAGGAACGAAATGGAATGGAACGGAACCAATTGGGGCGCACACCTAGTAGAAAATTTCTTTTGCATTGTTTTCAACTGCCACACAGTGACTAGAATTGCACTAGAGTTAGTTTTCTTCTACTTATAGGCATGCTAGAAATCACGCTTTCGAAGTTTCTATTTAACACCCGCCACATGGCATATTGTGTTCTTACCAATCCAGCAAATTCTGTTTAATCCTGATGTAGAATTACTTTTTTTAATCATTTTAAAAGGTAAACTACTGTAGTATTTTCATGGTATAGTTGTGTCCAAGCCTTAAATAACAGTGAGAATGGTTTTCTGAGGTCTGCCTAGATTGACAATGATTTACGATAGTTAGCTAATTACAGAGTATGTTAGTTAGTGGCTGTGAATTATACATTTACAATGCTTACAAAATAATATTGTACAACTTAAAGGAAATGTTTGAAATTTTAAGTTCGATTAGGGATTATAGAAAAAAAAAGTAAGGAAACAAGAGAGATTGCCTAGACCTGCAGATACACTAGTGAACATTTAATCCCTAATCCAGTCTATACCCCAAGACCAAGACTGAATTAGGGGTCAAATGTTCACTAGTGTATCTGCAGGTGTAGGCGATCTGCCTTGTTTCATTCCTTTTTTTTCTATGATCCCTAATCGAACTTAAAATTTCAAAATTTTCCTTTAACTTGTTTGCTTCTTTTTTGTAACATTATTATGACTGGTAAACCCATGCATACTGCATCAAAAGAAAGGATGGCAACTTAATTAATGTTTTTGTCTGAGCGTGCGCCCCAGCTATCAAAACTGCTTCAAAAGTGCAGTGGCCATTACACTTCGCTTTCAGCTGTGTTCGGCCCAATCCACAGCGCTACAGATGAAAAACAGTAGAAGAAGTGCCTCTGCAACAATCCAGTCACCTCAAAAATATGACGATTCGTGTGCCCCCAACTATCAATTACTGCCTCGAAAGTGCAGCGGCCATTACTCTTCGCTTTCAGCTATGTTCAGCCCGTTACACAGCGTTACAAGTAAAGAACAGTGTTAGAATCGTCTCTGCAACCAGTCTGTTCACCACGGAAAATAAGGACAATTCCCATTTACAAGCGTACTGTAGGGGAGCCATGCATCATGCTACCGCAAATCGACACTTTAGGCTGTCAGCAAAAAGAAATGGGACACAAAGGAGGACAAAGGTAAGTCCATGATGCATGCATTGTACGTACTGCAGTATGCCAAAAGGCACATCTTGGGACAAAGCAACGTCGAACAGTGAAAAAATTAAGCCCATAGCCTTAGCTATTATCGAGTTACGCTTGCCTGAAGGCATCAGGCAGGCAGGCAGGCAGGCAGGCAGGCAGGCAGGCAGGCAGGCAGGCAGGCAGGCAGGCAGGCAGGCAGGCAGGCAGGCAGGCAGGCAGGCAGGCAGGCAGGCAGGCAGGCAGGCAGGCAGGCAGGCAGGCAGGCAGGCAGGCAGGCAGGCAGGCAGGCAGGCAGGCAGGCAGGCAGGCAGGCAGGCAGGCAGGCAGGCAGGCAGGCAGGCAGGCAGGCAGGCAGGCAGGCAGGCAGGCAGGCAGGCAGGCAGGCAGGCAGGCAGGCAGGCAGGCAGGCAGGCAGGCAGGCAGGCAGGCAGGCAGGCAGGCAGGCAGGCAGGCAGGCAGGCAGGCAGGCAGGCAGGCAGGCAGGCAGGCAGGCAGGCAGGCAGGCAGGCAGGCAGGCAGGCAGGCAGGCAGGCAGGCAGGCAGGCAGGCAGGCAGTAGAAACTTCCATTGAATATATATTTTTTAAATCTCATAGCTATTTGTTGCAAGCCTTTAGGATCACACTGAAGGCACTTTTGGGCTTGGTTATACCTAACCAATACTGCCAAGGTGCCAGGATGGATTTGTGAAGCTGGTTTTTGGGTGAATTTTTTTGGCTAGGAAAACCCAACTCTTCATTATCCCTAATATACAGTACTATTGTACTGTTTGATATAGCATCTTATTCTTTAACAGAATAACACTTTGTAGTGAAATACTCTTACAGAACAATCACTAATTAAAATATTCAAAGGTTATTGTAAGAAATGTCATTAAATTTATTTTATCTACCCTGTAGTAGCATAATGGGAATACTGAAGAGCATAAAGGCAGAAATATTCTGAAAGTATTTTAGACAAAATGCTGAGCATACTTCTGTCTGAAAACCAGCCTCACAGCATCTTTGTTAGGCATGCTCTTACTTTTTGGTGTGATCTAAAATGCTTCCACTATGAATCATACATATATATATATATATATATGTATGATTCATAGTGGAAGCATTTTAGATCACACCAAAAGTAATTTTTGGCTTGAGCATGCCTAACAAAGATGCTGTGAGGCTGGTTTTCAGACAGAAGTATGCTCAGCATTTTGTCTAAAATACTTTCAGAATATTTCTGCCTTTATGCTCTTCAGTATTCCCATTATGCTACTACAGGGTAGATAAAATAAATTTAATGAACCAAGAATATATTTATATATTCAATATAATAATATTATTTCCGCTGACAGATTGGTTGATTGATGTAAAAAAGCTAAGGCTATGGCCTAATTTTTTTTTGCTGTTAGATATCTCTTCAGGGACTTTTTGGAATACCACAGTTCATAGAATGTGTGCATTTTGGACTTATCTTCGTCCTCATCTTAATTTTTTTGCTGACAGTGCAAGGTGTAGATTGTTGGTAGCTAGTACATAATGACTTCCCTTTGCTTCCCGTTATGTTTATAATAGAGTATCACTCATATTTTATTGCAGAGTTGCTTGCTTCTCAATGCTTATAGTGTTCTCCATTTGTGACCTAATTTTAGAAAACCATCGAATTGGATATTGCACATTTATCAAAATTTGCTTTATTGGTTCTTTGTTGTCTACAGAGACAGAGAAATGGATTGGCTAAGTTTCAGCTTCATAAGATAAGCAGTGTGGGAAATACAGTTGTAGACACCTGGTCGACCAAATAAATCAATATGTACAGAAGACAATGAGAAAATAATCTACAGGCACTTACATAAACCATCATAATTTACTGATACAATGGCATATGGAGTTGAATCTTTGCTCATTAAGGTGAATTCATTGAAGAAAAATTGTTGTAAATTCTTTCGTCACTGCAACGTAAACAAAAGTCCTTAACTCAGAAACCCAACTGTGTATGAAGATGAACCAAGGATTTTTAAACTCCTTATGAATAGGGGAACACAAGGATGCCCAGGATTTATCTACTGGAGTGTCAATTCACTGACCAGAAAGGCAATAAAAAGTTACATGTTTTTTTTCTGAACCTTGCATTTTTTACCCATTGTTTTTAAATGCGGTTTATTACAAAAGTACTATTATACGTAGATCAACAGTTTTTCTAAAATTAGATCACATTTGTAACATGTGTAACAGGTTGAAAACGAAGCATACGTATATGGCCACGTCACTTCAGTAATTGATATTTGGGACTAGCAGATGTGTAGGTGTTAAATTAATTTAAAACATGTCTGAAACATCTTAATACAGTATGTACAGGTTTGCCAATCATAATAAACTGAGTAATTCCAACCTTGGCTTTTTACCTTGCAGAGACATCAAAAAGACTTGCACAGTATGAATGTGTCATCTCAAATACACATACAGTATATTTAGACTTAAAGGAGATAAAAAGCTAGGAAGTACATAGCATCCTCATTAACATATGAATCAAGTTTCTACAAGCACACAACCCCTACAATATCCACTAAAACAAGTAATACTGCTATGGGCAAATTGAACATGCATATAAAGAACCTTGTGTGGGATGATCAAAGCAAAAACAGTTCTGTAAAGCCATACATAACTCAAATGTGTTATATTTCACTTTGATGGACCTACCATTCTGTACCAGGTAGTTATAGAGCTGCCAGGCCTCTTTTAGGCGAATAGCTTGCTTTGAGAGATTTGTCAGTCAGGTAGGCTTGAGTCTGTTATGCTCCAAAACTTTACCTATTATGCTATTGGCATTATCCCAATTTTCTTCCTATTAGCCTGGTTTTTTATGCGTTTTAGAAATTCACTATGCTCTTTTATTTTGTGTTGTTTCATTGCAATTTTAGGTATAATTAATGCAAACCTTATTAGAGTATTTCAAATGTGTGTCTGTGACAAAAAATTGTGTATAACATTATAACTCTCTAGTTGCATAGCCATAATAGATTTTCAATGTGTTTCAATAGTATATGCAGTTTGCTCTATAGACATGAAAAGATTGATCAGTGAAGCTCAGGGGGTCACAGAGAATAGTTGGGTGTAAAGCTATTGATTTATTTTACAATTTCTATCAGAAAATTGTCCATGCACATATAGGTTAAGATTAGGGTTAGAGTATGCTCTTCATTTTTATTTACATAAATCACAGTTTTGCTTTGAATTTTAAGTTACATAAATGGTTTCATACAATACACAAACAATACACATTATAACAATGGACATTATAATGTGTGCCACAAAATTTATTACTTGTTTCACTTTCATCAGATGATTGGCTATCACTTGATGTAGTATCTAAAGCATTTGTGAGAAAAACACTAATATATTTGCATTTTTGATATACATATGTATCAGTAATGCACTAAATTATTCATGTACATGTACATGTGGGAGTGAAAGGTAACTTCTTGGTATCAAGACACAAGGTAGTGTGATGTGCGGCCCAAGAAGCTGGCGTGCCACACCTTGAGTATATTAACAGGAAGAAAGTAAACACGATTTTCACACCTTTGTAACTCCGTGATTCCTTATCCGATTGAAACCAAAGATGCTACAAACGTGCCGGCTAGGTAGAGGAGTCCACATTCCAAATTTGAAGAAAATCGCTCCAGTTATTTCCGAGATATGAGCGGCCAAAGTTTGGGTTTTTTTCTTCGTTTTTTTTTCTTTTTCTACCTTTTCTTTTCGCACATTTGCAAAATCTGCAATAAAACACAAATTCATACTCCAATCGGACTGACATTTGACATACTTAAAGGGTTCATTAAGGCGAATCTCAGTACCAAGTTTGGTAGGAATCCGATGAACATTTACAGAGTTATGTCTGATTATTTGCGTAAAATAAGGACGAAAGTCTGTCACGCAACGCTTGAAGGAATGAGCTGAAAATTGCTATGTAGTAGTGTTGTTTTAGTAAGGACTTTTAGTTTTAGTTATAGTCATAGTCAGTTTCGTCAAAAAAATTAGTTTTAGTTTTAGTTATCAAGACACACGGTAGTGTGTTGTACGGCCCAAGAAGCCAGCGCGCAACACCCGTAAGTATATTGACAGGAAGAACGAAAACGTCATTTTCACACCTTTGTATCTCAGTGATCACTTATCCGATTGGAACCAAATTTGCTACACAGTTGCCCGCCAGCCAGGGGAGTCTACATTCCAAATTTGAAGGAAATCGCTCCAGCCATTTCCGAGATACGAGCTGCCAAAGTTTCGTTTTGTTTCTTGGTTTTTCTTTCTTCATCTTTTCGCACACTTGCAAAAATTGCTATAACAAGCAAACGCGTACTCTGATCGCCATGAAATTTGACACACAGAAAGGGAGTCCAAAGACGAATCCTAGTATCAAATTTGGTACAAATCCGATGAATGGTTCAGGAGTTATGACCGATTATTCGCGTAAAACAAGATCGATTTGTTGTCACGCCTATAGGGTAAACCGCTTCATGGAATGAGTTGAAAATTGCTATGTAGATGGAGTAACCATCGTAGGAGTGCTTTAGGTGGTTTGAAAGGAATCGAGATAAAGACCATGGAGATATGACACAAAACCCAACCTGTGTCACAATTACGCGATCGATTTTTATGAATAAAAAAAGTATTAGTTTTCACGCCTACTAGGCAAACCACTTAGAGCAATGAGCTGAAAATCGGCGTATAGCTGGAATAATCTTCATAGAAAGTCCTTGCAGTAGTACAGAAGAATCGGATTACAAACCACTGAGTTATGATTCTAAAGCCAACTCCGTGTAGCAAATGCGAGATCGAGATACTCTAATAGAACAGTCACACTAATAGAGCATTCGGCTAATTTATTTACTCCATTATAGAATTTTATTACATCACAAGTTATTCTGTAGGGAGTTCAGCTGCAAACAGTTAATCTTATAGACAGTTCAGCAAGAAGCAAGTCACCATGTGGAGAGTTAAGCAAATATATCACTATAGAGATTCAGAACATTACAAGTCACACTGAAGAAAGTTCAGCTATAAACAAGTCATGCACCCTGTAGAGAATTCAGCTACAATTAAGTCACTCTCTAGAGAATTCAGCTACACAGAATTCAGCTACACACAAGTCACTGTGGAGAGAGTTCAGCTACAAACAAATTACCCTGTAGAGAGATCAGCTACAAATAAAACACTTTGCAGAGTGTTCAGCTACAACAAATCAACCTTTAGAGCGATAAGCAATGAACAAATCAACACAAATCTACCTGTAGAGAGATAAGCTAGAAAAAAATCACCCTGTAGAGAGTTCAGCTAAAACAAATCAATCTGCAGAGAGATCAGCTACAAACAAATCACCTTATAGATAGTTCAGCTACAAACAAATTACCTTGTAGAGAGATCGGCTACAAACAAATCACCCTGCAGAGAGATCAGCTACACACAAATCAACTTGTATAGAGATCAGCTACAAACAAATCACCCTGTAGAGAGATCAGCTACAAACTAGACACAATGTAAGGAGTTCAGCTACAAGCAAATCACCCTGTAGAGAGTTCATCTACAAACAAATCACCCTGAAGAGAGGTCAGCTACAAACAAAACACTTTGCAGAGAGTTCAGCTACAAACAAATCAACTTTTAGAGTGATCAGCAACAAACAAATCAACTTGTAGAGAGATCAGCTACAAACAAATCAACCTGCAGAGAGATCAGCTACAAAAAAATCAGCTTGTAGAGAGACCAGTTACACACAAATCAACCTGTAGAGAGATAGGCTAGAAACAAATCACCCTGCAGAGAGTTCAGCTACAAGCAAAACACCCTGTAGAGAGTTCAGCAACAAAGAAACCACCATGTAGAGAGTTCAGCTGCAAACAAATCACCTTATAGAGAGTTCAACTACAAACAAATTACCCTGTAGAGAGATCGGCTACAAACAAATCAACCTGTAGAGAGATCAGCTAGAAACTAGACACAATGTAAGGAGTTCAGCTACAAGTAAATCAGCCTGCAGAGAGATCAGCTACAAACAAATCACCTTATAGACATTTCAACTACAAACAAATTACCCTGTAGAGAGATCGGCTACAAACAAATCAACCTGTAGAGAGATCAGCTAGAAACTAGACACAATGTAAGCAGTTCAGCTACAAGCAAATCACCCTTTAGTGAGTTCAGCTACAAACAAATCAACCTGCAGTGAGATCACCTACAAAAAAGCACCTTGTACAGAGTTCAGCTACAAACAAATTACCCTGTAGAGAGATCAGCTACAAACAAATCAACCTGTAGAAAGATCAGCTACACACAAATCAACTTGTAGAGAGATCAGCTACAAACAAATCACCCTGTAGAGAGATCAGCTAGAAACTAGACACAATGCAAGGAGTTCAGCTACAAGCAAATCACCCTTTAGTGAGTTCAGCTACAAACAAATCAACCTGCAGTGAGATCACCCACAAAAACGCACCTTGTACAGAGTTCAGTTACAAACAAATTACCCTGTAGAGAGATCAGGTAGAAGAATTCACCTTGTAGAGAGTTCAGCAACAAAGAAACCACTATGTAGAGAGTTCAGCTGCAAACAAATCAACCAGTAGAAAGATCAGCTAGAAGAAGTCACCTTGTAAAGAGTTCAGCTACAAAGAAACCACCATGTAGAGTGTTTAGCTGCATAAAATCACCTGTGGAGAGTTCAGCTAGAAACAAATCACCCTGTAGAGAGATCAGCTAGAAGAGGTCACCTTGTAGAGAGTTCAGCTACAAAGAAACCACCACATAAAGAGTTCAGCTGCAATAAATCACTTGTAGAGAGTTCAGCTACAAATAAATCCCCCTGTAGAGGGATCAGCTAGAAGAAGTCACCTTGTAGAGAGTTCAGCTACAAAGAAACCATCATGTAGAGAGTTCAGCTGCAAACAAATCACTCTGTAGAGAGTTCAGCTACAATGAAACCGCCATGTAGAGAGTTCAGCCTCAAACAAACCACCTTGTAGAGAATTCAACTACAACAAATCACCCTGTAGAGAAGAAGTTACCTTGTAGAGAGTTCAGCTACAAAGAAACCATCATGTAGAGAGCAGTGTTGGGAGTAACGCGTTACTTATGTAACGTGTTACGTAATATTATTACTTTTGTGGTACCTAAGTAATATAACGAAATACGCTATAAAAACAAGTAATATAACTCAAGTTACTTACTTACAAATGTAACGCGTTACCTAAGTAATATAGTTACTGTAACGAGCCTAATATTACATAATATTATTACTACAAGCAAGAGTACATAATAATAGAGTAAGGAGGAGAGTGTCTAACTTCAGTGGATTCACCAAACTCACTGTGCTCAGACCTTGCGCAATCAACTATAGCCACCAAAGGTGACAAATGGCTTGCTCTATGAAGGATGTTGTAGCACTTCTACTGCTTCAATTAGGAAACATCAAAAGTCTTCTGTTAACTTAAAGGTATTGATTTATTACTAGAAGTTTTATGGATTCAAGTAGGAGGGTTTGAGCGCAGTGTGTTTGTATGGATTATATTGAGAGTTAGACACTCTCCTCCCTCTTCTATTATTATGTACTCTTGCTACAAGTAACAAAGTTACTAATCACGTTAGTTATCCTCTGAGTAATGCCTAGCCACAGCGAAGTAACGAAGCCTACTGAATGAAGCTTATTCACCAGCTTCTTACTTATAACCAAGATTTGCACATTGTCCAACAACGCAATCATGTCACGTGATAAGGTGGTAGTTTCTCACGTGACAGCTTAAGGCTGCGGGAATAAAGTAATATAATATGTAATATTATTACAGTTACTTTATTTTATGGGTAATATGTAACTGTAACTAAATAGTTCAGTTGAAAGTTACTTTTAAAAAGTAATTTGCCCAACACTGGTAGAGAGTTTAGCTGCAAACAAATCACCTGTAGAGAGTTCAGCTAGAAACAAATCACCCCGTAGAGAGATCAGCTGGACGAAGTCACCTTTTAGAGAGTTCAGCTACAAAGAAACCATCATGTAGAGAGTTCAGCTGCAAACAAATCACCTGTAGAGAGTTCAGCTACAAAAAAATCACCCCGTAGAGAGTTCAGCTAGACAAAGTCACCTTATAGAGAGTTCAGTTACAAAGAAACCATCATGTAGAGAGTTCAGCTACAAAGAAACCACCATGTAGAGAGTTTAGCTGCAAACAAATCACCCTGTAGAGAGACCAGTTAGAAGAGGTCACCTTGTAGAGAGTTCAGCTACAAAGAAACCATCCTGTATATAGTTCAGCTACATTTCAAGTCACCCAGTAGAGAGATCAGCTGCAAAAAAAATATCCTGTTGGGAATAATGGGCATGTAATAAATATATGTATATAATTTGTATAATTACTAATAAAATCAAAAATAATTGAAGTATTACAAATCTTCTTTAAGTTCTTTCTTCTTCCTGTGGTAAAGAAAAAAACACATGGGTTAAAAAAGCCCCAAAGCCAGCCATAGGCCGGCTTTGCAGTATACAAATACAAAAAGAAGTGATATCTAATCAAAAACAGCCAAGCTGTAAAAAAAAGGTGCGGCCCCCAAAAAGGCCATGGTGAAAAAAGATGTGAAATCCAAGGTGGCGGCCAAGAAATGGCTGTGATGGTAGGTTAATGGTTAAATTTTAATAACGACATTTCAGGTGAATTTGGTGCCAAGACCACAAATTCACAAAGATACATACTTAAACACCCAAACACATACTTGAAGCAAACACATCCTTGCATGCTAATCTGCTATGGCAGGCACAAATCCATCTAATCAATCAAGTCACCTTCTCTCAGGTCCATGGAAGGTTGAAGCTCCTCGGGCTCTAGCTACAGTTAGCTTGTCTCCAAAAAGTAATATTTGCATCAATCTTGAGCTGTCATATGTGTACTCTTTTCCATCAACATTTACTTCCTCTAAAGGAACATAATGGTTAGAACTATCCATTATTTGAGTCATATCCACCAAATAAGCTTCATTCTTCAACTCCACACCCAGTGGAACCCATGTGAGAGAAAATAATCTTAATGCACCCACAAATACAAGTTTAAAATGTTGGCATACTCATGCCCATAAAAATGGCAAGCTATCTGTAAGTGCTGGGCGATAGTAACATTTTGCATGTCCAAGCAATAATAAACATTATGTTCATGATAGGCGATAGTTACCAGATCACACTTAACATAATTTTTAACACAGAACAAGTTGTTGACAAAAAAGTACCCAATAGTTACAAGATGACTGTTACAAACAAGCATCACAATGTCAGTTTAAATTACCAGCTAAGAAAGAAAGCATGTTCACTGTTACAGTATCTGGTAAAAGACTTGCTCTTTTTTCATTGACTAAGTGGCTATCAAGCTGAATGCTCTCTCTGATGGTACAGACGTAGCTGGTATTGACAAATACTTCCTAGCAAGTACTGTAACACAGGGGTAACAAACACCATTCAATTGCCACCACTTCAAAGAATCCAATCGTTATTTTTCATCATATTGATCTGTGATGATATCGGACAAGTACCTCTGTAATTCTAGTTTAGCTTTTTCTGAAGGGTTAGTAAGAGAATCATCTGGAGTGTGAACAATGTCAGCTAATAATTTCATTAGCTTTCCTTCTTTATGCCTTGACACAGGAGTACTAGAGGTGGTGGCACTTGACGAGGGTACATGTGAGCTAGAAGCAGTGGCAGCAACACTCACTCTGCTTCTGTTAGTTCATCAAGTAGAATGTCACTAGATGCAAATGAAACATTTTTGAATCTAGGATCTAGTAGCATACATTTATTTAAAACTTCCACGTCACAACCATTTCCATAATACTCATTCACCTTGGTTATCATTTGTTGTTTCATTTGTTTCACCAAAGGACTGTCATCCTCAGAGTAGGGTAAATATTTGTTTGTTATCTGATAAATAAGTGGTCAAACTGATGAAATGGAGGCCCATTTCTCACTCCCAATGGCTTCGGTCATTTCTACAAAGGGTTTCATGAATTGGACAAAATCATACATTGTGTTAATTTCTGAATCTGTAGGCATAAGATCACTTTTTCGTAGCTGTGATAGGGTGGCTGAGAGAGGCTGCTGCTGCTCTAAGATGCGCTTCATAATATAGTAAGAAGAATTCCATCTGGTGGCCACAGACTGCATCAAACGATATTGTTTATGTTTCAAGTCATACTGTTTTTGCTTTAATAGGTATAATGACTTTGAAGAATGATTGAAATGTCCCACTAATTGTTTACAACAAGCAACAGCTCTACTTACTCATGGAATATCCATAACTTTTTCAATAGCAAGCTGAATTGTATGGCTGAAACAACTGATACATGTCCAACCTAACAAGTCCATGGCACCAACAAGATTGGACCCATTATCTGTGGTTGCAGCCACTAACTTTTCATGACTTAAATTCCATTCAGACAGCACTTCTTCCAATGCCTCAGTTATCAATTCACCGGTATGAGCTGCTGCAAACTCCTTTGTCTCAACTAAATGTGACCTCATTTCAAATGACACTGTCAAATAATGGAGTGTAACAGCTATGTAGCTGTGTCTAGCTCGTGAAGACCACAGGTCTGTTGTGATGCTGAAGTACTAGACATCATCAGCAATTTGTTTTGTAATATCTGCTTTGGCAGCATCATACATGGTAGGAATATGGTTCAATGCAATAATAGTCTTCCAGTCCGGAGGAGTATAATAAGGCTCAAATACACGCAACATGTGTCTAAACCCACTGTCATTAATGGTGTCTACCATGGATATTTGGTACTTTTGTTGAGGTAAATGGCAGTTACTTTAACATTAATACTGTGATATTTAGTAATACCATGATACTTTTTATGGAAGGTATACTGTTTGCTATTTTTCAATACTGTCCAGCACTAGTTCTGAACTAAACTCCTGTAGTAAATTAATATCTAATCCAAAACAGCCAAACTGTAAAAAAAGAGTATGGCCCTCAAAAAGGCTATGGTGAAAAAAGATGTGAAATTCGAGGTGGCGGCCAAGAAATGGCTGTGATGGTAGGTTAATGGTAAAAATTTTAATAATGACAATTTAGGTGAATATTGTGCCGCTTTTGAGGGCCGCACTCTTATTTTTTACAGCTTGGCTGTTTTGGATTAGATAGTAAATTTTCTTAATTACTTTTAGTTATTGATTTAGTTATGGTTATATTCTCTGTGTTATTTTAGTTTTAGTTTTAGTTTAAAATGTGAAAATCTTTTAGTTATAGTTTTAATAACATTTTTAAAAATGTTTTAGTTATAGTTTTAGTTGTACATAAGAAAATCTTTTAGTTTTAGTTATAGTTTTAGTAATCTTTTCCAATTCTTTTTAGTTTTAGATTTAGTTTTAGTAAAATATTCTGTTGTATTTTAGTCATAGATTTAGTTTTAGTTATAACACGATTTGCTTTTAGTTGTAGTTTTATTTTTAGTTCACTAATACATATTTGTCTTACTAAAAGTAGTTTTAGTTGTAGTTCTAGCTAACAAAACCACCATCAAGTTACAAACTGTAGCATAATTATATCGATGTTTGTATGCTACATATAGCAGTACAGTTTCATTCTGTGCTTTGTTCCACCTATAGAACATATGTGAACTTATACGTGCACCGGTCTGAGCAACATAGTGTTGCTTTAGTAAAGAGATTTAGTTATAGTTATAGTTATAGTCATAGCTAGTTTATTCAATAAGTTTAGTTTTAGTTTCAGTTACAGTAATCCTTCTTAATTCATTTTAGTTATAGATTTAGTTATGGTTATATTGTCTTTGTTGTTTTAGTTTTAGTTAAAAACATGAAAATCTTTTGGTTTTAGTTATAGTTTTAGTTATCTTTCTTAATTATTTTAGTAAATTATTCTGTTGTTTTTTTAGTTATAGATTCAGTTTTAGATATAATATGGATTTGCTTTTAGTTATAATAGTTATAGTTTTAGTTAACTAATACATATTTGCCTTACTAAAAGTACTTTTAGTTTTAGTTATAGTTAACTAAAACAACACTGCTATGTAGATGGAGTAACTATTGTAGGAGTGCCTTTTTGTGGTTTGAACGGAATCCAGTTAAAGGCCATCAAGATATGACACAAAACCCAAACTGTGTCACAATTACGCAATCGATTTTTATGAATAAAAAAACTATTAGTTTTCACGCCTACTAGGCAAACCGCTTAGATCAATGAACTGAAAATCGGTGTGTAGCTGGAACAATTATCACAGAAAGTCCTTGCAGTAGTACAGAAGAATTAGAGTACAAACCAACCCAGTAGAGAGTTCATCTAGATCAGCTACAAACAAGTTACTTTATACAATGTTTAGCTACAAGTAAGTCACTCAGTGGAGAGTTCAGCTACAAACAAGTCATTCTGTAGTACAAACAAGTCACCGTGTAGCTGGAGAGTTCAGCAACCAATCAAAAAACCACTCTGTAAAGAGTTCAGCTATACAAACATGTTATAACTCTATAGAGAAAGTTATAACTCTATAGAGAGATCAGCTAGAAACAAGTAATCCAGTAGAGAGATCAGCTACAAGACATCACCTTATAGACAGGTCAGTTACAAAGAAACTACCATGTAGAGAGTTCAACTACAAACAAATCACCCTGCAGATATAGTTCAGCTACGAACAGATCACCCTGTAGAGAGATCAACTAGAAGAAATCACCTTGTAGAGAGTTTAGCTACAAAGAAACCACCATGTAGAGAGTTCAGCTGCAAACAAATCATCTGTGGAGAGTTCAGCCAGAAACAAGTTCACCCTATAGAGAGATCAGCTAGAAACAAGTCACCCCATAGAGAGATCAGCTACAAAGAAACCATTTTGTAGAGAGTTCAATTACAAACAGATAACCCTATAGAGAGTTCAGCTAGAAACAAGTCACCGTGTAGAGAGATCAGCTAGAAACAAGTTATCCAGAGACCAGCTAGAAACAAGTCACCCTGTAGAGAAGTCAGCTAGAAACAAGTCACTCTGTAGAGAGATCAGCTACAAAGAAACCATCCTTTTATGAGTTCAATTACAAACAGATAACTCTATAGAGAGTTCAGAGATCAGCTAGAAACAAGTCATCCAGAGATCAGCTAGAAACAAATCACCCTGTAGAGAGATCAGCTACAAAGAAACCAGTAGAGAGTTCAGCTACAATCAAGTTACACTATAGAGAGATCAGCTAGCAACAAATCATCTTGTAGAGAATTCAATTGCAAACAAATCACCCTGTAGAGAGTTCAGCTAGAACAAGTCACCTTGTAGAGAGTTCAGCTACAAAGAAACCACCATGTAGAGAGTTCAGCTGCAAACAAATCAAGGTGAAAAAAGATATGAAATCCACGGTGGCGGCCAAGAAATGGCTGTGATGGTAGGTTAATTGCCAAAATTGTAATTATGACAATTAAGGTGAATTTTGTGATGAATCCTAGTGAAGGAGGCAACGCAGACTCACCTGAATTGTCGTAATTAAATTTTTTGCCATTAACCTATCGTCACAGCCATTTCTTGGCCGCCACCTTGGATTTCACATCTTTTTTCACCTTGGCCTTTTTGGGGGGCCTTACTCTTTTTTTACAGCTTGGCTGTTTTTGGCTTAGATTACTATAACAATATCATCAAATCATCTACAAATGCAATTTTCTGTAATACAGCTAAAATAATGTTTAACAGGCAAGGTCCTCTACCCAACCACCATAAGGGGGCCAAGTGAGATCCCGGCCTGCTTACTTGTATGTCACTCAACTGCCCCCGAGCTCTTAATGCAGTCATGCTGGACCCCTAAACCTGACTCTAAAGGATCTCTGACACAAACACACGTATATTTATATCTTCGTAACCATACATACCATACATTAATTTCTGTATTTGCATGGCTAAATTACCAGCATCCTTACTCATTTTCAGGTGGTGTTGTCTGAGTTTACTGGCCTGCCATGCTAACTTTAAAGTCACAAAGGGCAACTGAGGAATCATTGGGCAGAAATACTTAATTTATTTAGTTACACAGTTGACGACATGTGTTACAGATTAATTTTATTGTTTAGCAAACAGCAACAGCAGCAGGAACCCACATATGTACAACAGCATATACGGGATAAGTGCAACAGACATGCAGAGCAATGATAGCAGCTGTGGTGGGAACCACAAGTGTACAACAGCTATGTGGGGCAATTAAAGCAATCATGTAAAGCAATAGTTACAGCGACTGCAGTAGCAGCATGGGAGCCCACATGTATACAACAGCTTTGTGTGATGGGAAACACAGCAATCACAGCAACAGTAGCGGTAGCAGCAGCAGTGGGAACTCACGTGTGTACAATGGCTTTGTGGGGTAGGTAATAACAGCAGCAACAATGGGAGCAATGGTAGGAACCCACATGTGTACAACAGCAGTGTAGGGTAGGTAAAGCAGTAATGCGAGCTATAATAGCAGTGGCGTATCTACACCTGGGCATTTCCGGGTATTTACCCAGGCATCAGCTCACTTTGCCCAGGCATCAGCTCACTTTGCCTGGGCATCAGAAAATCTTCTGGCGTGGCAGCCACGCATGAAAATACACTGCTCACAATTCAGTAATTACGATTCTATCCACCATTGACTGTAGCGAACGTTTGCAGCGAATTCTTGCATGGAAAATAAGCGATGAGCATTTAATTAAGAGTCTGACTTCTAATAATAGCCCCGTAGATTACAAGTTACTATATTTAAATCTGAAAAACGGAGATGTGCCCGCCCAAAATCTAGTGAATAGTGCCAATTTGTAGTCTCATCTAAGTGATTATAGTTTGGAGTTTGCCTGTATAATATAGACCGCGTGAAGTGGAAACCGACTGGCTGTTTGGCTACTTGATTTCAGCAGGTAGCGGTCTAATTCTGAATAATCAGTGCCCGGATTTATTGTGATACAACTACGATGAAGGAATGTCAAGGGAATAACGTGAGAGAACTGCTGACAATAGTTTGTAGGACCACTCGGCAGGGTGTGGTAGAGTTGGCTGGTGGTTGTAAGGAATGAATGCCCCTAGTGAGTATGTAGATGAAACGGTGTCATGACGGTTTCGTGATCCGCACAAGTACGAGTCAGTACAAGAAATCTATCGGTTCAGTAGTACAGAGCTTTTCCATCTCCTTGACAACCGTTTTTGTCGGCCATATTGTTGAACAATTTTGTACGCAGCGGACCTATGGACAAGTTGAAATAAGCCAATCTGCGTAAACCACTAACAACTAACAGTCCAAGCTGTGATTGATGGGCTTGGTATTGGGTAAGAATTAACATAATTATATAAAATACACGCTAACCTGTAAAGCGGTTGGAAATATCCCCATAGAACGCTCGACACTGATGTTCATAAATATGGCCGAAATACGGTGTAATATACAAAAAATTACGGCACCAATTTTGGTCGTCAAGGAGATGGAAAAGCTCTATCGTCATTATGAATTGGAAGTATCCTTTTGTGTGGCACGTGATGCTGCAGTTCCACAATCGATTACATGCATCGTAGCTAGAGACTAGTATGGAGTGATTGCAGACTGATGAGCTATTATATATGCATACAGATAAGAGTTAATAACTGTAGCTAGCCATGCCATGCACTTGAAAACAACAATTTGATGAATGCACGTATGAACCCACACAGACTGTTCACTGGACTAGGTGTACGGGTAAGTGGGCTTGCTCGGGCATCATGTTTGGGCTAGATACGCCCCTGTATAATAGTAGCAGTAGCAGCAGCAGTGGCAGCAATGGAAACCCACAAGTGTACAACAGCATATGCGGGATAGGTAAATCAGTCATGCAAAGCAATAATACCAGCGGTAGCAGTGATGGAAATGTACATACGTACAGTGCTAAGCAATGAAGCAGCCATGCAGTGAAATTCATGGCAGAGCCGACATGCTGACATCTGTGATGCTTGTGCGATATTGCATTCTTAGTTAAGCCATCTAGGCTATGGTAACATAGACCACAGCGTCTTGAGGGTAGGTACTGAACTTTATTTATTTACTCCTTAGTAAGCAGTGGCATAACTAGAACCAAACTGACACCAGGGCCTAGTGCAATCAGTGGCGTAGTTAACCGGAAAGTGATGGGGTGACACACCCCCACAGAACACTTATTAATGTCATGATTGTACAAAAAGGCTAATGACCCAATGATGGGCTAGCCAACATACGGTGTAGTATTAGGTAATTTATCATATCCAAGCTTTATTACAAATTACTATCTATGTAAGTATAACCGCAGATTGAGCCTCATCTCATTCTCACGTGTCTCAACTGTACTCCAACATATTCACCCATGATCAAGTAGAGCTATACATCACTGGCAGAATATAATGCATTATAGCTATTTATGTTAGACACTCCTAGCCACACTGATTTCGTCCACTGAATTTAGTGAATTACTACTCCAGACTCCAGGTTGACTCCGAGTCCTTATCTCTATTTCCGAGTAATCCCCTTTACATTAATATATAGCAGACCAACTTGCTCAACAATTCATTGTCTCGTAGTGCTGTTTATCACTGTTATCTCAAGCCTCAATTGCAGAAGGTCAACTGCCTTTTTTTAAATGCACTATCATGTGAGTAAGCTAGTCTAAAAACAGAACAATAATTAGTGTGAGTAACTAATATTTTTGTTACCTGTTATCTCATGCATGGATGATCCTTTTGTTAACTGTTGCATTATACGTTTGCTAAATGGAATGAGTGGAAGTGTTGAAGAGAATATAGCACTGAAGAAGCTGGCCATTTAGCATGATGGTTACCATGCCAGGACAAGTGCCCAACATTGTTTACATGGTCTAAACGCCACAGCCTAATGTATGCACATGAAATTTAATTTAAGGAGCATGGTACTTGGGTCTCGATCAAATCGATCAATGGTCCACTATTGCTCACTAAGAGATACTCTAGAGTATAGACCTAAGACCAGTAAGTCTTCTTAGCTGTTTTGTTTGAATTTTTAATACATCGCCCAAGGTCCGTGCCGGTTTGCCAAGCCTTTCTTGCCATCGTGATATACAAAATGTCCATTTTCAATCTGATAATTTGCTGACACCCGGGACTAGGCCCGGGTAGGCCTGGGTTTAGTTACACCACTGCTAGTAAGCAATACATTGTGCCTAATTTTTACCCCAAATTTTAGTTATTCAGAGTCTGTGGTTACCCCTTGTCACTGTGATTCGTACGTATCAAAGGTTTAATGTTGGTGCATATACATACCAATTGGCACACTATAAGTCCTATATTACCCAACCATTTATATTAGTTTATAGAACTTTGCGTGGCCAAGATCAAAGGAAAAAGTGTACTTTAAATTTCATAAAGTACACTCTCAGCTGGCCAACAGCTTCATCAACCACAAAGAGTGTTTTATTGCACCGCAAAGAGTGCTTTATTGAACGAATAAAGCACTCTTTGCGGTGCAATAAAGCACTCTTTGTGGGCAATAAAGCACAGTTGCCCACGTGCCTTAGTGTAGGCTAATAGCCTATGGGGCTCGCGCCAGTACGACTAATCACCCAAGCCAGTGAAGGCTGATAGTCTCGCCGCGCTGAGTGATCAATCACCCCAGCCAATACGAGTTGTACCACTAGATTGCTTTTATAGACATACCTAAATGCTTCGATGATAGGTGGGAGAAGGTAACGTAAACGGACAAGTCCTGGAGGTATCACGGAAATACTTCACCATGTGACTCACAATAGAATCAATTGTGGGTTGCGAGCAAAACCTGCCAAAAGACGCAATGAACGTCTACCATGCCAAACTATGGTGAACTACGCGTGAGTTACTTTGTTAAACTGGTTTGTGTGTGTTCAGGCTGCTAATAGTTTGTGCAATGTGTGTTAATTACGAGTTCTAGTGTATGGTGAAGCTACACGAGTAGAAAGTTTCATAAATCATTTAAAGCATAGTCTTACTCGTGCTATATGAAAAATAAAGTACTCGTCGCTTGGCCTCGATGCTAATAAAGCACTCAGCTTCGCCTCGTGCTTGATTAGCATCTCGGCCGCAAGCCTCGTACTTTATTTTTCATATATCACTCACGGCTATGCTTTAACATATACGTAATGGTGAATAACGTACGTGTGATCAAAATGAATTATTTTTCAATGGCTAACTTTAAACAATTGTTTGCAAGCTAAAAGTTATTATTATCCATACACAAAAAGTGGCAAAATTGTTAGTTAAACACAGAAATTAAAGAAAAAGTTTGAAACTCCCCTTTGAAGCAAATGTTACTGCGCATGCCATATTAGCACACATAGAATGCATACAGAGTAGGGCTCAAATGAACTTAAGTGATTTGAGGTTGCTCGAACTAACGTATGTTCGAATGTGGGTAGAACAGTTCCGGCTATACAGTAAACCTATCAATCCTTGATTTTGTGGGGGAAGCTAGATGTATATGGTATTTTGTTGTTATGTATTAATGGTTTAGTAGTGCCATGCCTATAAAGTAAACTGTCAGGTTTTACGGTTTCTGCGTTGTGCTAGCTACTTGTCTCAACTGTATAACAGTAGCATTATAATTATATACAGGCTGTGCTCCTTTACCCGTATTTAATCACAGTCACAATCAGTAGTACTGTATATAAAATGCATTTAAAACCTAGTAATCATGAGTATTTTTACTTGTGGTATTGAATTTCAAATTTTCTCAGTAAAAATTTTGTGTCAGTACAACTGTGTGTGCTGCATACTTGCATTTACGTAATATGCTGTGATTTGTGTAATTCTGCTGGTATACAGGAACTAGTTTTATTTACAAGTTCGAAAGATTTGTGAGCCTTAGTTAATGAATGTCCGAAGCCTGACAATCCTAGTTCGTTTGGGCCCGATACTAACTGACACTTTGTATGATGTAGTATAAACTTTATGTGTACTGTGTATATGACATAGCCACTCCTTACATTTTCTAGCTAACTTCTGTTTCTTTGAACAATGTGGTGATTCCCGAGACTCCCTCACTACAATAGCAAAAAAAAACACTGTTAAATTCTAAAAGGCTTTACATCAAAATTGCTACATACATTACAAATTGTACAAATGCATCTTCTATCTATAGTATGTAAATATGTATGAATGTCCCTCCATCCCCGTAAAATTTAAATTGACCTGTTTATTTGAAGTTCATATACAATGAAATTATTCTTAACGGAAGAATGATATACTAGCTAGCTCTCTGTGGCTTCTTCTGTTCAATAAGTACCATTCCAACAAAGCCATGGCCATTAAATGGTGACACCATCACTTTCACAGTAAGAAAGAAGCTGCTGCTGAAACCAGACTTGCTAATTTTCAACAAAGGATACGTGAAATATTGCAGTCTATTCCCCATTATTGCAGTCTTAATAACCAATCAGGTGTTTCTGTTGGTCAGTACTAGAACTACGTATGAAGTAACTGCTTACCTTAGCCTGAATGACTGTTCTATTTAAGTGCATTACTGTTATGTCACACTTATGTGGATTATATAAAATGTACAAATCTACATCAAATATTCCCTAGAATTCATCTGATAATACCGGCATACATTTTACTACCTACAGGTACAATATTACGTATTACGGAAGCAATACAGATATTTATGTATATTTGTAAATCTTGTGAAAATAATATAGTTGAAACTGGTGGTAGACCTGATTTTCAAAATAAAAGCAATGTTAAAACGACTAAGTCATTCATAGGACTGTGTACCAGCGTTGAAACCGGGTCACTACTGCTGACCCGGATGACCTGACCAGGATTTGACCCAGATGTGACTGGGAATTAATTAAAGCTGAGGTGTGCGATAAGAGCTACGTTTTGGATAGTCTCAAACAAGCGAGACTATGTTTTGAGTGTTCGATTCGTGTTGAGTGAACAAGTAGTTATGTGATAACTAAGCCGGTAAGTTTGAGTGGGTTTGATTCCATGAAGCTACTGTGAATTTACAGACAGCAATAGTGTGCAGCTTCGTGCATACCTAGTATTACAATTTTCCAATATATTAAAGTGGGTGTGGCTCACAAAAGTAGTTATCCTGCTGCAAGACTAGTCTATGTACAACTCGTACAATTATCAATTAGTGGGCATGGCTCCAAGTAAGCTTGCAGACAGCAGCGGACATGATTTTGTACTACAGGCTGCATTTACTAATAAATTGGCGTGGCTGAGCATATGTTTGTAATCAGTGTTGGGCAAGTTACTTTTTACAAGTAACTAGTTACATATTACATATTACTTGCAGCTGAACTATTTAGTTACAGTTACATATTACCCATAAAATAAAGTAACTGTAATAATATTACATATTATATTACTTTGTGTCCATAGCCTTAAGCTGTCACTTGTGAAACTACCACCTTATCACGTGACACGATTGCGTTGTTGGACAATGTGCAAGTCTTGATATAAGTAAGTAGCTGGTGAATAAGCCCCACTTAGTAGGCTTCATTACTTCGTTGTGGCTAGGCGTTACTCAGTGGGTTACTAACGAGATTAGTAACTTCGTTACTTTTAGTAATAATATTACGTAATATTAAATTCGTTACAGTAACTATATTACTTGGGTAACGCGTTACATTTGCAAGTAAAGTAACTTGAGTTATATTACCTGTTTTTATAGCGTATTTCGTTATATTACTTTGTTACCACAAAAGTAATAATATTACGTAACGCGTTACATAAGTAGCGCGTTACTCCCAACACTGTTTGTAATGCAAAGTAGGTGTGGCTCACAAAAGAGAAAAGAGCTGCGGGACTAGTGTTAATAAGTTTCCACATTGTCAAACTAACAATTTCGTTTCTCACAAGATCCAATCTGGGACAGACCCGGATAATCTACAAACCGGGTTGGACCCGGATTACCCAGAGAAAATGTGACCTGGTGACCTGACCCGGATTCAACGCTACTGTGTACACTTCTATGCACTCTTTAACACCACTAGTGTACACATATGTGAGTCTTGAATTTAGCATTTGAACAACCACCAACATAGTTTGTGAACATGCAAGAAAACCAGAAAACCAGAAAACCAGTATTATAATCTATACAAATGTATACATACCATGTGATTTTCTCTTCCATTTCAAAGACAATTCCTATATATGTAGTGCATAATTTTGAGTATACTGAATATTAAGACTCACTTTGGTAGGTTGTGAAGTGATGTTTCGTGCTGAATTCTACATATTGTCAAATAAACAAGTTGTATTAACAAAATATCTACATATAAACATCTACTGTTTAAGTACATGTTGTGTATGAACATACACAAAGATCAAGACACACAGTTGTGTGTCGTGTGGCCAAGAAGCCAACACACATGAGTATATTTACAGGAAGAAAGAAAATGCGATTTTCGCACTTCTGTAGCTCTGTGCTTCCTTTACAAAACATGACAATTTTTGCTGTGGACACGCCTGTCAACATCAGTATTTCACATACCAACTTTGAGTGAAATCGTTTCAAGTGTTTCTGAGATATGTGACTTCAAAAATTGGCTTAGTTTCTTAGTTTCTTTGTTTTTTTCTTCTTTTTTCTTCTTATTTTTTTCCTTTTTTCGCACTTACAAAATCTGCCATAAAATATGAACACCATACCTGATTGCCTTGAAATTTGGCACAGAGAAGGGGGAGTATAAAGGCACATCTTGGTACCAAGATTGGCTGTAATATGATAAATAGTAAAGGAGTTATTAGCGATTATTCACAAAAAATAACACCAATATGTTGTCATGCCTACAGGGTAAACCGCTTATGGAAAGCTGAAAATCGGTTGGTAAATAGATTAACTATTGAACCCCAACCTTTTGTAGTTTGAAAGAAATCGAACTAAAAACCACAAAGATACAACGAAAAAACCAACAGTGTGTAACAATTATGTAATCAAGATTGGCTAATAAAAATAGGCTGTACCTAGAGTCACGGCAATCATGTGAATAAAAGAAATTTAGACAAAAAACCAAAGAAAACAAAAAAAATTGGTTAAAGCGAGCCTCAAACCAGGGACGTTCCGTACTCTAGCCCAGCATCCTACCACTATATCACTGCAGTCCCAGCTACCCTACTCCCTTAGTTTGTACCTTATATATGTCATTCACGAAGAAGCCTACATAAATAACACCAGTAAAGAAGAAACTAAACCTGAACCCTTGCCCTAACTCTAAAGTACGAGACGCATCCCCTAAAGTAGAATGCTCGGGGCATACTACTAGGCGCATCCCCTAACGTTGAATGCTCGGGACATACTACTAGGCGCGTGCCCTAAAGTTGAATACTCAGGGAATACTAGACGTGTGCCAACCCTAGCTCGCCTCACACTCAATAAAAACTTACCTTCATACAACTAGTGTGTAAATTCTGGGTGACTGTGCAGTGACTTTAGCAGCATGATGTCCAGTCACGGTGCCATGACTCTAGGTACAGTGTAAAAAATAACAACTACTTGCCATGCCTACCAGAAAAACCGCTTGGAGTAATGCTTTGACAATCACTGTACAGATTGAGTAATCATCTTAGAAAGGTTCCTCAATGGTGTAGAAGAATCAGACTTAAAGCCACAAAGATACAGCACGAAATCCAACTTGGTGTAGCTATTGCGAGATCGAGATAATCTAATAGAGCAGTCACCTGAAGAGAGATCAACTAGAAACAAGCAACCCGTATTGAGATCAGTTAACAAATCACCCTGTAGAGATATCAGCTAGATACAAGTTACCCTATACAGATCAGCTTCACACAGTATACGTGCTGGAAACAAATCACCATGTAGAGAGATCAGTTAGGAATAAGTCACCCAGTAGAGAGTTTAGCTAGAAACAAGTACCTTGTAGAGAGATAAGCTAGAAACAAATCACTGTGTAAAGAGATCAGCTACAAACAAATCACCCTGTAGAAATATGTGCAGGAAAAAAATCACCATGTAGAGTTGAGCTAGAAACAAGTCAACATGAAAAGAGTTCAGCTACAATTAATGAGAGTTTCAGCTACAGTTCAGTAAGAAGTCACCTTATTACCTACAGTATGTGATTATCATTCATTGTTAAATATACAAATATTTTTTAATCAGACAAAAAGCTATACATAAATTGCTTCTTTTGATTGTTCCATAATTCCTGCAGAAAAGAAAAAAAACAATTTAAAAGGAAGCACCAAAGCCAGTTTATGGCTGGCTTGTGGCTTGCAATACAAAAAGAAGTGATATCTAAACCAAAACAGCTAAGCTGTAAAAAATGACTGCAGCCCCAAAAAAGGCCAGGGTGAAAAAAGATGTGAAATCCAAGGTGGCGGCCATGAAACGGTTGTGATGGTAGGTTAATGGCAAAAAATTTAATAACGACGATTCAGGTGAATTTGCATTGCCTCCTCTTTGCCGTTAACCTACCATCACAGCCATTTCACGGCCGCCACCTTGGATTTCACATCTTTTTCACCCTAGCCTTTTTGGAGGCCGCTCTCTGCTTTTTACAGCTTGGCTGTTTTGGTTTAGATACTCAAATTACACAAAGAAGTGAATGATTCAATAATAATTTTATGTGATTTACTTGTATTATGCTGAGTGATTCTTTAGAAACAAACCACAGTAATTGGTTGTAAGTCATCAACGAAGTTCCACATCCTCCAGTACAATACAACTGACTTGGAACACATGAATACTGAAGGTGGACAATAGCAACATTTTTCATACACTTAATACATGTAAATCCTAATTCAAAACGATTGAGAAGATTAGTTTTGCAACAGATTGTATTTAGTATTTCATTGAATTTGAAACAAAGTACTTGATGACTTTGTTGTGGAATAGCATCACTGTCATATATTTCTACTTGAATGTGGCTAAGTTTATCAGTTAAGATGAAGTACTCATTATTACATCCAAGTTTAATGATGACCAGGTCTTTGTATGCATTGTTGAATTGGACATGCCAACCCTGTTGTTTGGCTACACTGCTTGCAAGAAGGGCTACCATATGGCAAAACACACCACGTGGAAAATATTCATTTTCATATCTGATAAGCATGGTGTCGCCAATTTTATTACCGTAATGTGCTTTTATAGACGGCTCTTGTGGTGCTGGATCTAGAAGAGCAGGCATAAAGAACTCTTCTTCGGATAGTTTTGTCATTATATTCAGATGCTCAAATAATGTAAGGAGGTGTTCAAAAGTCAAGTTGTCATCTTTATCAAATCCTTCATTACAAACTTCATTGGCTAAAAACTTTACTTTAAATATGCCTTGACGTATACTTTCACGCTTTCCTGGCTGATATTTAGGATTGTATTTCAACTTCATGATTTCTGTCAGCTTACGAAACAACCATTCAGGATCACAGAAGACAATATTCTTTAATTCATTTATTTCATTATAGTAAAGAAATATACCCAGTTCATTGAAGTACATGAGAATGTCATCAATATCTACACAATCATCATCTCCATCATCCTTGCCACTTTCATTAAGTTTCACATAACATCTTTTAGCAGTAACAATACAGTCATCTCGTGAAACATATGGTTTACCAGTTAGTCTAACTTCATATTGAAACAATAACCAGCTTAGAGGGACATCATGTTCATTTATGGACATCCTTTCGATTCCTGATCTTATTTCTTGTGCTGCTTCTTCTCTCCCTTTACTGCATATATTTGAAATAGGATGAACCACTGATGTTAATTTATTTCCTTTGCGGTAGATTATATTTAAAGGTGGAGTTTTTAACACATCTCTACAAATTTTCTGATCTACCTCAACTAACTTTCTATTCTGATCAGCCGTAGTTTCACCACATTTATCTAAGTGGGTACCTACCACTAAAAGATCACCAGTGTTTGTAAATGAGTATGTTTTTTCAGTAAAACATTGACAATTTTTAGAGTAGCGCTGAATATTTGCCAAAGCGATATTCATTAATTCCACAGTGGTATAATGTGTCATATTTTTAGACCAGCATTCTCCATTTTCATAATATTCTGACTCAATTTTTGAATCAAGATTTTTTGACATATTGAACACCATGATATTTCCTGTAGAAACAGTAATTAATGCAGGCATGATATCAAAAAATTCAGCCTGTCCACCACTATCATAGCAAGCAATAAAAGTTGTAAGCTGTTTTTTTATTTTTAAATCACTAGCAGGTGCACCTTTGCTGATTGATGGGAAATGAGTAGTAACTGTATCAGGTTTATGCTTCTCTACACATTCAAGTAACGCAGTCTCAACTTTCAAATCAGGCTGGATTACACTAGGCAATGGATTGTCTACAATATCATCCGGTGAGTCAACTGGAATTTTAGTTTCAATGATTTGACGCAACCGGTCAATTTCATCATTTATATTTAATACTTTCCACAACGACTTTGAACTTTTGATATCACTCTTTATTTCAACTCGATCAAGTACCATTGTGCTTTGTTGATACTCATTCAGTCCTTCCAGTTTATGAAGTAAAACTTTCAGTAGTGTTGATTTTCCAGCACGAGAAGGGCCAAAGATGATTATCTTGTGTAGCCTGAGCTTTTCTGAGCCAAGCCTCTGTTTAATAATTTGATATTTCTTGAAGAATAGATGCTTTTTCTTTAGCTTTTCTAAATTGCACAGATATATGCATAAACAATATGTGACCATCTCAGCAAAAGTCTGCCTAGTTCGTACAACGTTTGATTTACAAAAAAATTCTCATTTTTTGTCGTGTCAGGGCCTAATGTATTTCGTGGACTGGACTCACAGACTGGACTCACAGACTGGACTTACGCACTGAGCTGGAAACAGCTTTTAAACAATAATCCAGACATTATCCATCTCTTGCAACACTGGAGACACCACTATAGAGCTACAACTGCTGATACTGCTCTTCCTTACAAGTCAACAAACTAGTGCATGCACTAATTAATTAGAATACACTTACAATTCACGAGTACTAGCAATGATAAAGCGTGATATAGGCTACTGTTGTAGCGTAGATGTTTTCCTTTATTGCTTTGGCACTAGTGCTAGGGTTGTAGAGATGAGCCAGTAATAATTCCTAGCAGGGTAGCTATAGGTGACACCGCCTGGCCGGCAAGGTGATACCAGGGGCCATGCAAATAAACTGGCTCATCACTACAGCCCTAACACTAGTGCTAAGTACTGGAGCAACAAAGGAAAACATCTAAGCTACAACAATAGCCTCTATCACATTTTATCACTACTAGTATTCGTGTATCATAAGTGTATTCTAATTGATTAGTACATGCTCTAGTTTGTTGACTTGTAAGGAAGAGCAGTATCAGCAGGTGCAGCTCGATAGTGGTGTCTCCAGTGTTTCAAGAGATGGATAATGTCTGGATTATTGTTTAAAAGCTGTTTCCAGCTCAGTGCGTGAGTCCAGTCCACGAATCCAGTCCGCAAAATACATCAGGCCTAGTGTCAAAGGAATAGATCACCAAATTTTAGCCTAGTGCTGGACAGTAGGAAGAGTAAGGAAATTGATTTATACAGTAGCTACACTGAACATAAACTACAGGTGCCTACATTCACAGCCATAACTTCCATTTGCATTAGTCTATGGCATTAGAATTTGCTTAAAATAATTATTCGCATGGATTGGCAAATCAACCAAGGTATTTGTAGTTATATCCCTATTGTCAGTTTTGCATATACGCTTGAAGATGGTTTTAATGAAGAAATGAAGACAATTTTGCTTATGTCAACCGCATTGTAAAAACCGCACATGCATTGTAACAAACAGTGCATGTGACATGCATAGCATAGAGGCTACAGACATGAAACAAAATATTTCAACCCTCTATGAGCAGACAAATAAGATGATGCATAGCTTTTATTGATTTGAGTCTTTCTTCTGCTTGATAAAAACTGGTGTATTTTTATAGTATGTGTAATTTTACAAACTTTATATAATTTGTTTTTTAAAATGCATACTTGTGTGAACTAGACAGGTTTTTGCAGAGACGATCACATACGTATTCATTGATTATAATATAGATGTACTGTCTAACATCAGATTGGTAGCAAATTTGGATGATTTAAGCAAAAATTGAATAGGTACAACCAATTTTTGTATATAAGCACTCTGATCTTTCTGATAATTATGTCCAGCCCTAGGATGCAAACATACTGCGCTTACTCTATGATTTCTCTTCTCAATGAGCAATAGCCCGATAAAAACTTGCACATATTTTCTTTGTAGCATGCATGGTTTTACATTTTTTTCTTATTTTGTTATGTTGCACAGTGCTATACACAACATATCACAGGATTATATGGCTTACTTGTCTAACAGTTATACCCACTTTATTACACCTATCTGTCCCCCCCCCCCCACGAATTGTCACAACACTCTTGTCTATTGTTTGCTTTTCATGGCACACTTACTCACTTCTTTCATGATATTCCTTGATATGGTTGGATACTTTATTGCGTGTGCTTGCTAGTTAATATAGGGATGGATATTATTTAGTTATTCTGGTTCTTGAGTCCTCTGTTATATCAGCATTTACATCACTTTATTCTTATACGTAATGTTCAATCTCCGTGTTGTTGGATAAGTGTTCTAGTTATTTGGTGGGTACATGTGGGGTTCCTAGGTATGTACAACTTGGTGGGAAGGGTTTAGCCTTAGAAATCCCTGTGGCTTCAAATTTGGTAATCTATGGTGTTTTCTTCCCAAACCTTATGGAATTGAGAGCCATGATTTGTGGCTGATCATATCACTGGTCTTATTGAATAATTTTATAGGAGAACAATGGAAACCTGCACACCTACCTAAACAACCACCATCCTTGGACGGTGGTTGAGAAGTGAACGTTCCAACCTTGCATTAATGAAACGACACCTTTTGCACCATATCACATGTTTTGGTATACAGAAGATGAACCATTTTAATGATAGTAAAAACTGTCAGGATAGCTTTATAGTTATGCCAATATTTTCTGATAATTTATATAGCCTTAATAGTATTAAATAGCAGTCAATCAACTGTATTAAGATCATTAATTTTGTGTAAATCAACTAAGACACATACATAATTATACACGTAAACAGTATATGTATATGTGATATTACAGTTAGATTTCATACCACAGGGACACACAGAATCTAATAACACAAAGATCCTGCATTGCATTGAATTATTGAAGGGGTAGCTAAGTACAACAAGGGGCATAAATGTTACTGTTAAATTACACACATGCATAAAACTTTTGACCATATGGTACAGCTGTAATTGTCTACATATGTACTATTGGCCTTTATTTAATATCTCTTTGATTCTTTTCTTCATTTTTTTCCTGCTTCACCTTCATCTTTTTGCACACTTTGGAACAAAATGTTATAAATTACAAATATGTACTCTGATCACCTTGAAATTTGGCACACATAAAGGGAGTCCAAAGGCGAATACTAGTATCAAATTTGGTGCAAATCCGATCAATAGTTCAGGTTTTATTACCGATTATTCACGTAAAACAAGATCGATTTATTGCTACGCCTACAGGGTAAACCGCTTCATGGAATGAGTTGAAAATCAATTTGTGGATATATCAATCACTGTAGGAGTGCCTTTTGATGGTTTGAAAGCAATCGAATTAAAGATCATGGAGATATGACATGAAACCGATGGTGTATAACAATTGCGCAATCAAGATTCGTGAATAAAAATACCAATAATTTTCACATCTACCAGGCAAACCACTTGGAACAGTGAGCTGCAAATCGGTATGTAGCTGGAATAGTCATCCTAGAAAGTCCTTACAGTAGTACAGAAGAATTGGAGTACAAACCACTGAGTTATGATTTGAAATCCAACTCCGTATAGCAAATGCAAAATCGGGATACTCTAATAGAACAGTCACCCTAATAGAGCATTCAGCTAGTTTATGATTTACTCAATTATAGAGCTCTTTTACATTGCAAGTTATGTTGTAGGGAGTTCAGCTACAAATAGTTATTCTTATAGACAGTTCAGCTGGAAGCAAGTCACCCTGTAGAGAGTTCAGCTACAAACAAATCACCCTGTAGAGAGTTCAGCTGCAAACAAATCAGCCTGTAGAAAGTTCAGCTACAAACAAATCATCCTGTAGAGAGTTCAGCTACAAACAAATCAACCTGTAGAGAGATCAGCTAGAAACAAATCACCCTGTGGAGAGTTCTACAAAAAAAATCACCGTGTAGAAAGATCAGCTAGAAACTAGACACAATGTACGTAGGTCAAATCAATAAAACCTATACACGACCAGATTCTCCTGTTCATGTGGAGTAAGAAAATCTTTGTTTTGTGTTCGTACAGTGCATAGAGCGTATGTTATTGACGTTAATTCATGATGCGGTAGAAATAAAGTATACCATCCAGGGATTTTTCTAGAAAATAAATTCAGGGGGGGCAATCCGAGTTTTTCAGAAATCGAGGGGGGGGGGGGCAAAACTTAAATTAGGCTAAATTTGTTTTATTGTAGCTAGCTAACCATCAACTAATTTTATGATTTCAAATCAATTTATCATTGTTTCATCATTGGGCAGGTTGAGGGGGGGCAAAATTCCCCCTTTGCCCCCCCCCTCTAGAAAACTACCTGCCGTCGTAATTTCATTATTGGAATGGCCTCTTCTTTGTACACACAGAGACATACAAGGAAAGCACTGTACCTGGTCAATGTGTCAGCTCATGGTGAACAGACTGAGCCATTTGTAGCTTGTTTTACTCATCACTTATGATTGATTAAATAAGCACCTGTACTTTATTTAGTTATATTGTGGCTGTACAAATCAAGTATATTCCTGTTGCAACTGTCTAGCGCTACAACTCTAAAAATATTCATCACAAAGGGCCAATATTTTGGCTGTTCCACTCCTTTGTTACTATAGATGATAGAGTAGTAATAGAATGGAATTTGAGGAATATGCAAAAATGGCTAGTTTTTTGCTCAGCGGGCCATATTACACATGCTACAAACAAAATATGTACACAAGTTTCAATCATTATTCAAGGAAGCAAAAAGTCTCAAATGACCATTTTACTTGTACACTTATGGAGAATTTGAATATCTTTGCTTCAGTTCCTTAGCCACAAGTGTGTATATTTTGTTCATAATGGGTAGATATAAACAAGATTTTTGTTATTTTCCTCTACTTGTATGCGCAAATGACTACAAGACAAAACTATACCATGGTTGATAAACTTTAGGCTAAATCTGCCAAATGCATATGTACCACCTATGAAATTTTTAAAGTATGTTAGACTGACTTAAACAGTTTGTTGGAGTAGCTACTATTAACTGAATATTTGTCTGACTGCTGTATTGGGGTGACTGTTCTATTATAATATCTTGAATTTGATGTAAAAGTCACACTCTATACAGGAGAATATGTTACATGTAGTGGTTTGCTGCACCTGGTATTATACTCATTATTTATTACTAAAGCCTCCAATGTCTTCAAGTCTACAGGGTAGATTCACAGTGCAGTATGTATGTATGTTTAAGAGCTGGGTGGTACTGTACAGGTATATATGAAAATTTCAAAATAGTGATTTCTGGACTTGAAAATGCAAAAACCCAATTTTTGTTCAGCATTCCCTGATCCAGGTGATCATAGTTGTCAACTTCAGTGGAAGCTCATGGAGATGTGGGAAATGGTAGAGGCCAATACAACCAAATCTGCAGAGACACAGCAGAGCAACTACACTGGATAGAACAAAGTGACATTCGCTGTAGGACAAAGAGTGTTCCTAGATAATCTAACATGAGGAAAGCTGGATCCCCCTGGAAACATCATCAGTATCAAAGGACCTCTTCACATTAGAATTACATATGGGATCCACCAAGCGCATAGTACTGTACATGTGAATTGAGTAAGACCAATGTTAACTGGTGAAGCTGACAATTCCTCACATTGTGAGAACTGGTCACCTCCTTTATTTACACACTATGAGAATCCAGTCCCGACCCAAGACAATCAGACCACTCATAATACTGAGTCACTTTCACATTCTCAAGACAACGGAAATGCACTCCAGACCCATCGTAAAGTGACTAGAAGTGGACAAGTTGTTAGACCTCCAGACTATTATGGAGTATCAGGAAATTTTTAAACATAGTTGCACACACACCCAATTTGTAAGTACTGATCATACTTTAGTTTGAAGGGGGAGGTGTGTAATAGGATTAATTATGATATTGATGCATGCATAATCTTGTATCTGGTGATTGACATGTGACCTCCCTCTCTTGTCCATGTGCTTGACTTGTAAGTGTGATTTTTTGTTGTAGCTGTTCTTGAGTTGTTACAATAATGACTGTACAGAAATTAACCATTTTTGCTGTGGAAACTCCCTCAGGGTGGGGAACCTCCCATTTTAAATTTGGCTGAATCTGCTAGACCATCTTTGAGATAAGGGCCTTTAAATTTGTTTTGGTTTCTTCGTATTTTTCTTCCTCTTCTTTTTTCACCGCTTAGAAAAATTGCTATAACTCACGCATGCTTTAGTCGATTTTCCTCAAATATAGAGAGCTGTAAGAATGTAATTTAGCACATTTACAGCCCAAATTTTATACACTTTGGATAAAGATCAAGGGAGTTATACGTGATTTTTGAAATATTTAACAGCGATTTTTTGCAAGGTAAAAGGTAAATGGTTTTGAAGAAATGACTTGAAAATCGATCTATACAATGGAGTAACCATTGTAGTGCAAACCTGTTGTAGTTTGAAAGAAATTGCACTAACAGTCATGGAGTTATAACAAAAACACCAACCATATGTAAAATGTTCACGATCAAGTTTTGCTAATAAAAATGTAATACTTGTCACACCTATCAGGAAAACTAGTTATAACACTCACACAGGTCCGTAGTGGGATAGCACTCACAGAGAATTAGTGTCTTAGCAAAGTAGAACAAGGACATGCTGATTATAATTGGCACAATTTAATCACTTTCGTTTCTTAATGCACCGATTTGCTGTGCACTAAGGTTTTTCATTCTATGAACACTACATGATGTACTGGCCTGTATGCCCAGCTTGTTACAAGTTGGTTACTTAGGGAACTTTACACCTGTGACACTGACAAATGTATCTCATGCATGCAAGTTATCATCCAGAGCTAATAAGCCATTGTTCGATCAATCTACCAGAATTGCAATTTTCAATGGTCACTCCTCAGAACTGTGGGATCTGTCAGATTTATTAAACTTATTAATTTCACTTATAATTGATGTATAAGTATGTTTTATTTCTTTGTTTGTGTGTTTGATTTGTCAGAATGCATTGCAGAAAAAGTATCAACATACTCTACTAGAAAAGTCACATGCGTGATTGTTTTATTAGAGTTACTGACTGTTCTATTAGAGTATATTGATCGTTTTCTGTGTTGACAAGCAAGGATTTACATATGTGACTGGGCCTGCAAAAATAGGGCATGTGGGCACATGATTTTTGCCTACTTTTTCAAACTTTCATCACTCATAATGTTTTGTACCATTTTGCTATGGCAATGTAGTTTTTAGCTCTTAGTAAGCATTTAATTGGCTTTATGATGCAAGTTACAGAAAGCAAATATTCTGTTCCAGTACTGAGATATGACCTGTAGAGTGACAGGGTGTAGTTTGTGCCCACATGCCCTGTTTTCGCAGGCCCGGTCACATATATAGTACAACACAAGTATTCTACCTATTTTGCTAGCATTATGTTCAATGCTTTCAGTCACCTATTATGTTCAACATTATACTAGCATAATTGGTGGGTCTCTATGTGTGATGATTTCTTAAGCATTGTAGAACTTGAACAAACAATATAAATTGACTATTATTAGCAAATGTGCAAACTAGCTAGGCCTCAGGCCCAAATAATTTTGGGAATAATAATAATGGGCCATTTAGGATAATAATACTAGCAAAAGTTCTGAGCATTATTAGCACAATTGTGACCCGCTAAGCAAAACCAGCAGAATCATAAAATGTATTGAAATAAATTGGGTAAAAATCGTGCATTACATAAAATAATTATGCACATATTAATCACTTTGGTATACACTGAAACAAAGCAATAAAATCTATACATCATCAGATTAGCCTGTTCATGGGGAGTAAGAAATGCTTTGTTGAGTGTTCATACAGCAGAAGGCACGTGAGTTATAGGTGTTTATTTGCAACGTGATAGAAATAAAGTTTACCATCATCATTTCATTGTTGAAATGATGTCCTTCTTTGTCTGTAAATATACTTACAGGGAAAACACTATAATAATTTCTTGATGGCAGCTCATGGTGAACAGACTGAATCAAACTCATTGTCTTCATAGCTTGTCCCAGTAGTGAGTTATGATTGATTTAATAAGCACCCATGATAAATTTGCTGTATTGTTGCTGTACAATTATTATTATTATTATTACTAGGACCACGTCACATACAACCAAGTACATACACCAACATGACAGCCCCCCGGTGAGGCTATTAGGTGGTGAAGGCATGATCTCCAAATCATCTCAATATGTCACAGTAGTGACAGATATAACACAATAGTGGGATCGTAACTAAAGGCCACCAGTAGCTAAGTGCCAGTACATCATTGGTGTGGTAATGGCACAGTGATGTGTACAAAGTATATGTATACAAAACATACAGGAGAGAACTATACATTATTGCAGTATTGTATACAGCAATACACTATAGGCAACATCATCAGATAAAAATTATTAGCTAATATACAGCACAGTATATTAACATCAACTACAGCTACATAGGGCTCATCAACTACAGCTACATAGGGCTCATCAGTGGTGTAGCAATGGCACAGTGGTGGGTAACACACTATAGTTATGCATACACAACTTTCAGGAGATAGCTACACAATACTGTAGGAGTATCCAAGCCAGATGAACCAGATAAAGGAAGACAGCCAAGCCAGCCAGAGCCTAGTAGCTACGCCAGGTGAAGGCAAAAAAGATTAAGCATGTATTGAATTGCCTGACACCAACACAAAGGAAGTTCACCATGCCAGCTGCACAAGACAAAATTGTTTACTTGTATTTTATATGTAACTGTATTGTAAAGAGTGTGGCATATGTTTTAATGTTTTCTTGTATTGCTAATTTACGTGAATCAATCCACTGGCAACTGGCATGGAGACTTGAGATGTTACAAACATAAAAACTTACTTGTAAACTTCTTGTTTACACAAGTGGCTTCTGGCTCTCCTGCACGGGCATCACTAATCTTCTCCTTCGCGAAATCTGTAAATAATTAAGCAAGGGTGTGGTACTGGGCGTTATATAGAATTACACGTATGGTCAAGTCATCAGCACAAACAGGAGCGACAATTATACATTTGTTCCTTCATTCACAGGAAAATCTATCCCCAATTGGTTCATGTCTCTAGGCCTCATAGTTTTCTCAAACATTAATTATTAATTAATTATTTAATATTTATGATGTAATTTAAACCGCATTTCATATTATTCTTAGTACTTGGTTGTATAACTAGGACCGCGTCACATACAACCAAGTACATACACCAACGTGACAGCCTCCCGGTGAGGCTATTAGGTGGTGAAGGCATGATCCCCAAATCATCTCAATATGTCACATGTTGACAGATATAACACAATAGTGGCATCGTAACTAAAGGCCAATAGTAGCTAAGTGCCAGTACATCATTGGTGTGGTAATGGCACAGTGATGTGTACAAAGTATATGTATACAAAACAGAACTATACATTATTGCAGTATTGTATACAGCAATACATTATAGGCAACATCACCAGATAAAAATTATTAGCCAATATACAGCACAGTACATCAACATCAACTACAGCTACACAGGGTTCATCAGTGGTGTAGCAATGGCACAGTGATGGGTGACACACTATAATTATTATGTATACACAACTTGTAGGAGATAGCTACACAATACTGTAGGAATATGTAAGCCAGATGAACCAGATAAAGGAAGACAGCCAATTAAGCCAGCCAGAGACTAGTAGCTATGCCAAGTGAAGGCAAAAAAGATTAAGCACGTATTGAATTACCTGACACCAACACAAAGGAAGCTCGCCATGCCAGCTGCACAAGACAAAATTGTTTACTTGTATTTTATATGTAACTGTATTGTACAGAGCGTTGCCTATGTTTTAATGTTTTCTTGTAGTATGGTGCGTGGGCGAATCAAATGCCGCCGCCAGTGTTACAAATCAGTTGTATACCGGTTTACAAATCAGTTGTATACCGGTTTACAAATGATTGTAGCATGGCTAAGGACCACCTTTAGGCCACAGAGTCTGGCCACTAATTAGTTCAAACACTTTAAACGAAACCAAACACCAGACCAACACAGGAAGTCACAATGCAAGGCTAATAATGTCCAGGACTGACAAGGAGGTAAATCGCTCTGGAAAAAATGAACACACAACACTGCACTCGTCTCAATGAATGGGGAGCCGTACAACCACTGGGCTGAGCCCGGTAATCTACCACAAGTTCGTTCGCCAATAAATTAAGCTAATCAAGACTATTATAGCACTGCACCACTCAACAATGAATATCAGACACTTCAGTTACACCCGTCTAAATGATTCAGAAGTTGTACAATGGCTGGAGTGATTGGAATCGATGATGGCACCTCGCACTGGTGCATAACAAATGCGCTACCAATGAATAAACTAGCTAACAATAAATTAACTAACCATCAAGACAGTAATTAATGAGTAAAATCGTTCCTTGTACACAGCGCTTAGTGGCAGTTACAAGTAGAGGTAATAGTAGTTGTATAAAGGGTACAGCATAAATGCTGAAATTTGTTGGAGTTCAAAGTTGAAGTTCAAGGGGTCTACTATAGAAAGAAGTGTAACCTCCAGAAGCTGTAAGGCAATTAATTAAAATAATTATGCTTATTACGCTAAAAATATTATTAATTGAAGACCACCGAATTACTAAATCTATGTTGTAACTACTCTTATTATCACCAAGGAAAGGCAATTACTGATGGTCAGGAGTTTCTGATTCATACTCTAAAGTACACTGTATCTCATTTGGGAATTGCATAAAAGTAATGGTGTATATTTGTCATTAACGTTGATAATAGGCTGTATCAAGACACACGACAGTGTGCACACGACAGTGTGTCATGTGACCAAGAAAGCTGGCACATCACGCCGTGAACATACGTATATTTACAGGAAGAAAGAAAATACAAGTTTCATGCATACATAGCTCGGATCATTTTAATACTGCAAACACCCTCTACCTTCAACACCCTACATACTAAAATGGAATACAACTGCCTAACTCAATGATGAACTAATTATGAGCCCTCCAAAGTTGCTTATTTTTTCTTGTTTAAGGAGCTTGGGGACTTAGATTATTCTTTTCACACACTTCATAAAAAATCATTATAAGATGCTAATGCGTAGCTCAATTTTCTTGAGCTTTGTTGCACTTGCACTTCCACCCCTGCACTTTCACTTGCACTTCTACATGCCCAACTAACAGCACAACTATTGTACACACTGTAACAGGTAAGTCACAAGCAGTATGTAGACTCCATATTTGCCAAGCATACTCAAGCAGTGGTCAAACCAGAGATTTCCATACTGAACACCCAAATCCTTATCCACTGAACCGCTGTTGCCATGACTGTGCACTTCTACTTTTCTAGCTTAAACCTACTTAACCCACTCACCATGCATCACAACCGCCATATGGCAGTTTCGATATATAAATGTTCATAGCATCACATTCTAAGTGCTCTGTAACTTCAGTCAAGTGTTTTAGAAGCTCCTGTGCTTATCCTGTAGTGGCCACACCCTTAAGTGAACGGGAACAGGGATAACCGGTCTCTCACCCACTATTGCTCAGTTAGATGATGCAATCGCCTACTTTCGGAATGTCAATAACAAGCATTATAGACGATTCTTCAAAGTGATAATGGCACTACTAATGAAGAGAAACTGTAAGGAGAAGGATGATATAGGTTGGAGTGGCATGTTGCTACTTTTTTACTCCGTGAAACAATGGCCTTGTGTCTGTATGTGCATGCGCACTTGCTCAAATGCAGGAAAACTAGACTTGGTGATCATCGCTTCAACTATAAATAGATTAGTGATGTCAGGAGTTCATCAAACCTGTGGACAAGGGAGCATGTAAATTGGTACACTACCAATACTACAGGCGAAATTCAAACATGGCGTCCAGTGTTACTATGTATATATTAATTGGTTAGCTACATTATTCTTACGCGTAACAGGGATACACTGAATGGGCTGCTACTCCATCATCTTTAATATTTAAAGCTGTTTTGATAGGAAGATCGTTGAGTTGAAGGTAGAGCTTGGAATAGTCAAGTGGAGTAATATCACATGATTTTACGTGATTAATGACTGTAGAAAGTCTGTCCTGCTAACCCTGTGCTACTATTAATTCCTCCATCGTACCATTGAACTTTATTTCCATAGCTTAGCTTCGTCACAGCAGAAACATGACGTAGTCAAGCATGTGCCTCCACAAAATATTATAATTAGGAAATTTTAAAAGTAGTACAAGGTAGCCATGTTTGAATTTTGCTGTTTACGGAGTTATGTGCTCCCTTGTCCATAGGATTCGATGTGCTCCTGGCAATGTTTATTGTGTTATTATAAACAGTCCTACTCTGTAAAGTAATGAAATTTCATGTTTGGTTTTTCTTTGAAAGATTTTTGTAGTTTAAAGTTATATAATGGCTTTGTGGTTGCTCTTGTGTAAACCGCAACTCAATAATCGAATTTCTTGTTCTACAGCGAGTAAATTGATATAAAGTTTTATAGCATTATATTATATGGTGTATAAGTTATAGCAGTTTAGAAGCAGTATATTGGAGGCCTCTACAAATTTGGTGGTGAGGGGGTTAAGAGTAAAAGTTTATAATTTCATAGATCTACCACTGTAAAATCTAGAAAATTTACATGTGTTCTTTTAGAAGCCTTGAAAAAATGTGTGGTATTACAAAAATAACTCTGCATTACAATACCATTTTAACTTCTCTAGTATTTCATTGAATCAAAGTCGATATTATAGCCATTTTTGGTACCTATCAGCAGGGTAGTACACTACAACTAAGATCTATTCATAACAATTGTCATAATCATAATAAGTCTATGCTAGTAAAACTTGTGACAACAGGCTGGAAATCAAATTCTACAGTAGCATAAAAGGTGCAGGGTTTGCTTTGTAAAAGTTGAGCAACTGCAACTTACCATGTTTTGCATGAAAAATCTCTAATAGAACAGTCACTACAAAATAAAAGTGCTAATAGACAAATAGTACAATCATGCATACCTACATAACTTGGAAGAAATTTACTTTGTTAGAAAACACTATGGCAAAATAAATACAAGCACTAAAATACAACTGTATTGTAATAACCAAAGCCATGAATAAGCAAATTATACCACAATTATCAGTTATCTGTGAGTGCTATCCCTCTTGGGACCTGTGAAAAGGCTTAAAGCCTGGGAATACAGGGAGTCTGAAACATGTACGTACTAAATAAAATGTGAAAAATGCAGAAAAATCACCCAGTATTAGCTAATTGGTTACTACATAGATCCTTTGGCTTTGGTATCGGTTCAGTATATACAGGTATTTTCTGTACTGGTAGAACAATGGTTTGTCTCATATAATCATCACTGATGTATCTGTAGATAAGAAGAACAATGATTTGTGTAAAAACAAGCCTCAAAGCAGGCATGGGGCCAAGTACATTTAAAAGTACTTAAGTAAAGTACAAGTACTTTTGAATTTTGCAAGTACAAGTACAAGTACTCCAGCAGCAATCAAGAGAGTACTTAAGTAAAGTACGAGTACATGCTGGAAGTACTTAAGTAAAGTACAAGTACATTTGCTGTAGCAAAATATATACTGTATTCAGTGTATTGTAGTATGTAAGTGTGCCTAGGGGCATGGTACTTTCAGGTTTTCATCAACCATTCTCTCTCTTAAACCGTTAAAATAAATAGCAGCATTGCTTTTGTTTGCTGGAATGCTATGACATCATTAATCATGGCTACATGATACATAGTAAGGTTGAGGAAGGCACTAAAATAATTGCAAGAAGTTGTTTCATACAATTTTATTGTTCTCATTGTACACCCATTGTGTCCAACTACGTATAATGTGTGCAGTACTTACAAGTATTTAAAAGTACTTTAAGTACTCAAGTACATACAATTACTTGAGTATAAGTACAAGTACATTGGAGATATTAAGAAAGTATTTAAGTTAAGTACAAGTACTTTCAAATCTGTACTTAAGTATACTTAAGTACAAGTACTCATGTACTTGGACCCATGTCTGCCTCAAAGACAGTTTATGGTTGGCTTTTAGGGTATTTAAATTCATGCAAATACAGCCAATCTGTATTAAAAGGGTGTAAGTTGTGCCTTGTACTGTGTTTACATACAGTACCAATTGGATGTATTACTGTACTGTGTGAGTCAGTTATGCAGCTAATTGTGCAAATACAGTGCAGTTATGAAGAAAATTTATGCAAGGAATGTTATGAAGACAACTTCACTAGTACAGCATGATTGGTCAAGTGTGTGGCAATGTAACTCACTATATACAACTAGCCACACTGATCCTACCAGCTTGTTCTATGACTAGAAATAGAGGCTGATAGTCTGATCAAAAAATTTCAAAGCAACAGCTACATGCAGACAGCATGATGGATCACATGTGTGACACTGTCAAACTCTTGAACTAACCACAGTGTTCATTCTGCGACTAAAATACATTATATGACAACTTACTAATAGCATTATCACCAAAATAAATATGTGACTGAATTTTGGAAAATCACCCATATGGACACACATGAAATAATTAGAATTTTCATGTTAAGTGAGTTACTATTGAGAGGAGGGTAGTTTTAAACAAGTTGCGTTGTGCTACTTCTAAAAACCAGTCGCCATGCAGCTAGCTAACTCATCTGGAATTAACAAACTATATATTACTATTTTTATTATGTTGTGCAATAATGCATAATTTATTGTAATTCTTGGATTTTGTAATTCATGAAATTTTTGTAATTCTTCAAATACGTTGCTATGCATTGCTAAGGAAACAAACCACTTTTTAACAACATATTACACACAGAAGTATCTTCTAAACTGTTTTGTAGTTTGACTATAGTGTTTTTTCCCACAAATTCTCTCCGCAAAGCCTCAAAACTGATCTTCATTTTTGTTCGCGTATATTGGGGATATGCCCCCTTTCCAACTCGAAGGGATAGGCTATTCCTGGTAGTCTTCGAGGCTTGCAATGTTGTTTCTCAATTGTTATACGCCTGTAAAACCCGAAAGGAAGGTAATTCAGAAAGTCTGAGTCACACCCATATTTCAGACTGCCGAAAAGAAACTACCTCAAAGCAAAGTTTACCAGTGTGTAACTTATTACAGACTTCATTTCACTTTTAATTTCTTACGCAAAAGCTGCTTTTACCATAAACGATTTTGCTCACACGGATGCGTATGGACAAACATAGGTAGATAGATAGGTAGATAGATAGATAGGTACACACACACACACACTTTTACAAAAACAATAGCCCATTTTCACACAAGGGCTAAGGAATGTAGTGGTTAATAATTGCGATTGCGCAACATCCGGTGTCCTTTAAAATGTATTGAAGCCTATGGGAGTGAGGTAAGAAATCTTCAGGGGAGCCTAAACTGTACCGTTTATTCTTATTATGAGAACAAAATTGTAATCTTCAGGTTGTTAGCATCACGATGGTATATAGTTTGTGAAGATTCGCTGTGTTGTAAAGTGGAAAGAAGCGACTTTAGCATGGCAGAATACTCTAGTGACTTTGTTTTCAGTATCTAGAAAGTATACTTAGTGAGATAAACTTTGTTGCTATGTTTCTACAAGGCTGGGAACAACGCTTTACATTTTTTTTTTTGCTGAAATAGGCGATCTTTCATCGCTGTAATTCTATCAATACTAGGCGATTATTTCACCCGTTACAGTAGGTTTAGTGGCCATGTTTTGTTGCCTAACGATCTCTATACTTATAAGAGTAAAAATACCTTGCTTTAGGAAAGATGCAGTCTTTAAAACTTAAGATATCACTACCATTTGACACAAGATCGCTGATTTCTCGATCACAACACAGCGTATCGTTCCAATTTTCATGTCATTGTTGTAGTATAGTGGCTGCTATAAAAGTACGTTCTTATAATAAGAGTAAACGGTATGGTTTGGGCTCCCGTGAAGTGTAAACGTCTTAGTCCCATAGGTTTCAATACATTTTAAGGCCTCCCAAAGGACACCGGATGTCGTGCAACATGTAATAAATTAGTATTCATTACCATACCGTGAATACTTTAGCTTGCATGGAAATGGACTATTTCAGTAAACCAGGCACGTGCCCACAGCCAGCCTTCAGCCAGCTGTGGGCACGCACCTAGTTTAAAAATATATATTTCATAAGTTTTCTTGTAATTTAAGGCACTGAGAATGGCCTACAATCATTAACAAGTACATTTACACAGCAAATCATGTTATTTGATCATTAAATATTTTAGGTGTCAAATGTGCCCATATGGTTGATTTTCCAAAATTCAATTACAAATATTGAAGTGATTTTGGGTACTCAAGAAAATCATCCAAGCAAGACAACCAGGATATACAATACAAAAATTAAAATACCTCCTATGCTTGTGTGTACGAAAATACAGCACACAGTTTCGCCATGTACTACGTATAGTAGCCACTCAAAAAGTCTTCTTGCTGTGTTTTTTCATACACAAGCACAATGGTGATTTAACTGCTCTTGCATGAGCAAAGATCAAACAAATAAGAGTGCTATTATTTACATACAACACTGAAAGGAAAATACAGCACTGATTGGCAAAAAATAAACAGTAAATTGCACAAACTTTTAGCAAAAGCTGTACTGCATCTAGTAATAACATTAAAGCATTTAATTACATGTACTACGTATATGTACATACCACCATAAAACCAAATGAGAAATTATACCATAACAGCAAACTTCTGTACACTGCAATTTGATGGACAACAACTTGTGATGCACTGAGTTATAACCTGACTTGTTTGATAATGTTCTCCTTAAAAATACAATGAGTATAAAAACAAATGCTAAAAAATATTATGCAAGATTTAATCAACAGCAAAACAAAAACTTCAATCCCCTCTTCAGGGAAAAAAAGAATGTCTTCCTGTACCATGAAGCAAATACAAGTTAAGTAGGACTGAGCGATCACAATTTTTTTTAAACTTTCACAACTGTATGATGCAACATATCATGATTATGATAATTATCATGATGATATAACTTTGCACGCATCAGTAGTATTGTACATGCTAGGGCTACTAATGAAAAAATCGACTTTCAGCAAAAACTTTCTTTACCAGTGCAGGGTGTTTATCTTACTGCAGTGATGCTTGAACCTCTGTAAAACTGGAGGTGTGATCGTTTTAATTTGAGAAATAGCCATCGTAATTTTTTGCATGTCGTGGTATTTGCATTTAAAATGTGGTAACTTAAACACAGCTTTTTCCGCAGCACAGGATCAAATATTCTCATTAGCTAAAAGTTATCTAGTGTTACTGTGCTCAACAAATGTGCATAGTGGTGGGTAAAGGTCTAGCTGTATACACTGCACAGGGTTGCTTTATTTGGTAAAAATCCTAATAATTTATGTTTAGGCTGCCCTGCCATCTGCAAAGAGAGAAGCCAGATCTTCCTCACAACATGGTGATGCAATTGGAAGTTTACTCAGTCTGTACTGCAAGTTTGAAAATAATCTGAGATTGCATGCTATCTGGCTGGTGGCGGTAAAATATATCATGTCACTAAAAGTACGAAATTCCAAGTTTGGGCTGCTGTGCTATCTGAAAAGAGAGAAGCCAGATCTTCCTCACAGCATGGTGACGCAATTAGATGTTCACTCAGTCTGTATTGCAAGTTTGAGATTAATCCGAGATTGTTTGCTATCTGGCTGGTGGCAATGAAATAGCTATACCCACATATTCATTGTGCTACTATTGGCATAAATTTCATTTCCACCAGCCAGATATGTAGCAAACAATCTCAGATTCATTTCAAACCTGCAATACAGACTAAGTGAACACCACATTGGACACCATGATGTGAGGAAGAGTTGGCTCTATCCTCAAATGAAATGCAACCCAAGCATAAAAATTTGTAAACTGTCGATGCAACAATTAGAAAGCAATTAAACTCAAGATTAATTTCAAATTTGTTGTATCAACTGAATGAACATTCACTTTCATCATCGTGCAAGACCCCCTGTTTATATAGCTCCCTACATTCACATTCTGGATCCACCCATGCATCAGGTAATTCAATAGTATGCTTGAGGTATCCTGGTTTAAAACACTTTAAAACAACGGTGTCAATTGTATGTTCTACTGGTGGGAGCCTACCAATGCTGTCAACTGATTATTCAGTTAGCATCTCCATCCTGCTTTAAAGCAAAATGTGACAATGTAAGGTCTTCACTTATAGTAGATATTTGTCCATAATTTACAACAAAATAGGTCCTCCTTACATAATAGTTAGATGTCAAGAACCACTGGTTCTACGGGATTTAGAAGACTCGAAGGCCCTGGACTGTAGCACCCTCGCTGTGCTCGGGCGCTACTAAGGGCCTGAGCGTTTTCTAAATCCTGTAGAACCCAGTGGTTGTTGACGTCTAACTTATTTAGACTACAACTAGTTATTGTACTATGAGCTGACAGCTGCTTGTAAACGAGAAATGTATGGCTAAGTACTGGAAACAAGACCTCTACATGGTGGGACCTCAACGTGGCTGTTGCTACCCATTTAAATGCTCATGTGTTGCCAATGTTACAGGCATGTTCTATGTGTCGAAGTACTGGATTCGAGCGACTGGACAAAACTCATTGTTGCTGTTGTTGTGTTTCGACAGCTGCTTGTAAGCAAGTAATGTAGTGTTGATTAGTACAAACACTATGAACTAAGCTTAGCAACTACTACAAAAATGAGTCCCACAATACAAAGCTCTATGTTGCTCAATATAACCAGCAAGTCAAAGCGCATCGATTCTTTGAACTGGCTGGGTATCAAAGTCATTGGCAAACTGCTTTCCCATGATAATATTATTTCCCGGACAATATCTTGATATTGCCTGGGCAATATGCGAGTTAAACACCGAGCGACGCCTTTGGACGCCCACGCTAAAGTGGTATATACCATAGTGTGATATGTTGTGTGCAATAATCATGATAGGAAAGTATCCTATATCACACACCACTAAAAGTATACCTGGGTACCTATGGTGGAGTGGCCTCCCCAGACAATTAGGCACCACACAAACTTTCCACAAAGACTTGCCTAGATTACTCCGTATTTTGATTAGTTATCAAAATGGCTAGCTGGCTATACAGTAGATTGTTCATCCTGTGGTGCAGTTCTTTATTCTTAGTGTAACAGCTATACTGTATTCAAAAGATCTGGGTAAGACTATTACTAATAAAAACCATGCTTACATGCATACTCATGTGGCTTCTTGTAGCTTAGTGATACATAGGATTTCTACTTGTTTGTATACTGAACAAGAAGGCTTTTAATTAGTAGTGAAGTGCAAATAATGGTATTTTTGCCATACAAACTATCGGTAGTAATCTTGGTTCGTAGAGCATTTGTGGCAATTGCCAATATGGTGGAAATGCCATATCGGCTACTGATCGATCAGCGAGCCAATTATTTGTGCATCTCTAGCTGGTATGATTAACGATCAACAGTAAATTTGATTATTAGAATACTCCCAGGCAGACGGAGCTCTTGTACACCAACCACAAATGGTCAATAGTTGTGGGCAACCTGTGTAGTACTAAAGAAGGAAGAATGAATGATTTTTCTGTGTATATAAAGTGAGTGAGGTAAATTAATTTCTGTATAGTCACTGTAAAAATCAACTGTATTGTTCTTCTTACTGTCTATCATTATAACTCTAACAAAAAGAGATAAAAGTTAAAAGTCCATTAGTTTCTTCTTCACAACAACAAAGAACTCCTTTAAAACAATAAACTAGTTGGGGGATTAAGCTCAAATTGAAATGGGAGGTGCCCCACCATGAGGGAGTTTCCACAGCAAAAATGGTTAATTTCTGTCCAGTCATTATCAAGCTATGGATGTGTGAAAATGACATTTTCTTGGTTCTTGTAAAATACGTACTTGTCTGTCACGAGCTTACACTGGCTGTATTACACACTATCGTGTGTCTAGGTACAGCAATCACATACTCTAATAGGTCAGTCAGAGAGACAACTCTTACAATACAACTAGCTTCCTTATCAAACAGTACAGCAGTAAAATTCAAGTAAGGATTGCCTCAAAAATTTTGCACTTTGCCCAAAATTCTGCTGTTGAAAATCATCCTAGGGACATCTTACACAACGAAAATCACTTTTACGGAACAGTACTTGTCCAGATAATATATAATACAGCATTAAATATAACAATACGCTTAGAGGTGACCGGATATAGAACTTAAAATGATCACTAAAACTTGAGTTTTGGTCTCCCCGCCTCACACCCTGATCTCAGTTGCAAGGATAGAGGCCAAACAAAGCAGCGCACGACCACCATTTTTTGCCACAATAACAAACTCACTAGTGTGGTGTGCCTTTTGGGGTTCTGACAACTGTAGACCCTCTGCACCGTGTCTTTTCTCATATCTTCTACTTGTCTACTTCTTCATCGAACGAAACCATACCAAAACTTAATTTTCTGTATCAATATTTTCTTTCACCAGCATATTTAGATGCCACAGAATTATTTCGGAGCTGGATTTCAGAAGCACTTCAGTCCTGGTGCTACTATCAGAGGTATACTAGCTGGATATCTGCAACTTCACAATTGGGGTCCTGTTTGCAATAGGTTTGCGACCACACCCATCAAATAATATCTAGGTGGACTAATAGTGATAGAGTACGAAGACGAAACCTCTCAACAATCTAGCTATTTACTTAACACAGTAAACAAGATGACCTCACCACTTATTGGTCTAGCTAGCTGCACACCCCTTGGCTGACTCAAGATGTTCTAATACAACAGTCACTCTAATACAACAGTCATGTATGAAATTCTAATAGTCAGTCACAAGTTACACTGTTGCTCTGTGCTACAACAAAAACAACCTAATAACTATAATAATCAAAACTGAAGTAGACATCTATGGAATAGAAAGTAGTGAAACAAGAGATGAATGATGGTATTGCAGCATAGTTCGGTGGCATAGGTCCCTATTTTGGCACATTGGCTATAACAATTATTTTTTTCTATGCCAAAGTAGGGACTTCTCACCAAGCATATGCTATAATACCATCATTCATCTCTTGTTTCAACACCTTTTATTGCCTAGATTCTTACTTCACTTTTAAATTAACATTTAAAAAAATACTAGTCTAATTATAGCTCCTAAAATTTTGTCGAACATTATACATGATGAAAGTTACTCATTTTTTAATAGCAAATTAAATATTTTTAAAATAATGAGCACATTTTAGGAATAATTAATTAACCCTTCAGGGACAGTGTCGTACATGTATGACCAAATATAGCCTTATGCGAAAGCCCACCGTCATAAATGTACGTCCAAATGAACAGGCAGTAAACATAGAGCTATATCTTCGCATTATTAGAAGTTACAGGCTTTAAACAAAAACCATTTTATTCAACATTAGTGAGCGATTCTGTTGATATACAAAGATAAAATGTTACATGAAACTAAGTTAGTTAGAAACAGCCTTGTAATAAAGACAAAATTGTATTTACACAACAGCAAAACTAACTTTGTAGAAATTGCCTTGTATCCTCCTCTCTGGTGAACCGATTTTAAATAATAATTCAACTTTCATAGTGTTCCTTAATTAGAGTTGAATATTTTGGTATACAAGATCACATGATGGGGGGCACTTTATATAGAGATGGACGAGCAATTTTAAAACAACTGCATTATGAAGAAGAAAGAACGTCACCATTCATGAAAAATCAACCTGTTACTCGAAATGGTACTTTCTACACACTTTTAAGTTAGACAGTGCTGTTTGTTAATGTTAGGCGAATTTTCCACTCTATGTTACTGTGGTCCATTAGTTACAACAGGTCGACTAGGGTTCAGTGCTATTTCACGACCCTAGGATGATGTGGGCAAGGCTAGCCCACAAACTTAGATAGCCAAGCTCACATTGTCTGATGGGCTCTATTTAAATGGCATAGAAACCAATACCTACTCATTCTAAGTTAAAATTTCCTACAGTACAACCCAGAGCTAATGTTACACTCGCGAACAGTTGACACTCATGTAGACAATTTTCAATCTGCAATTGCTTTGGCATGTGTGTGATAAATAACTCACCACATGTAGCCACGATATGAGAGCTCTCTCGGGTGGCTGCTCCAGTAACCGCGTGCCTTTGCATGAGATGTACTACAGTTGTGCATCATGTTGAGTTGTGGCCTGGATTTCAGCACTCGCGAGGTATTGTAACGTTACTTCTTGGTGGTATTGTAGGTTAATTAACCCTTTGAGTACCAAAGAATTGTGTGTGTAGTCTACCTTGAAAACCTACTTTATGATTACTATGCATTATGTCCTTTAGAAAAAAAAAGCTTAAAGTGTTGGCAACCCCTAGAAGTGTTCAATGCTATAACACCTTATACTAAAAAACGTACCTGACAATACATTATCTAACGTACCAAGGTGTAGACCCAATGTTTTACGAGCAGTAAGGTGAGTTTCAAACACCTGCATGCAATTGATTTCTTCAGAGACACACTCAATATATACTGTCCGCAATTTTGTATTAATGAACCGCATCATGTGATCTTGTATATCACATTGTTCATCTCTAACTGGTGAGGACTCTGAGCTTTATTGAAGTAAACATGACGAACACAATCAAAGTTATGGAGCAACTTCTACAAGGTTAGTTTTATTGTTGTGTAAATATAAAATGTTTATACTTTGTTGGAAATTTTACACTAGCTTAGTTTTGCGTGATGAGTTGGCTTTATACATTAATAGAATTGCCTACATAGTCCTTGTTTTGATCTCATAGCTTCATTTGTTGTGGAGTTGTAGCCCTTTGTTTACTGCCAATACTCTTGGACGTAATATTACGACAATGAGCTTTCAAGTAATGCTTGGTTTGGACATATTACAGTAACAGTAGTGGTACTTAAGAAAGTGGCATACTAGCATTGGGATTTATCCATAATCAAGTTGATCGTGTTCAGTATCACTGCAGTAGTGACATTCACAACATTACATGACAATACTATGTAAGACTAGAATGATGCTGGTTTTGTCCAGACAATACGCTATTAAAAGCAACCTGTGTGTGCTAGCATCAAGATTTGTCCTTCAAGTTGATTGTGTCAGTGCCATGCACACTGTACCAGACATTAATGTCCTGAATGCCTAGACTATCTCAATGCCAATGATTCCTGTCTTGATGAGAAAGTTTTCGACTTTGTCAATTTTTGTATGATGAATGTAGTAAACAATCACCAGTGATACCATAGGATACTAACTAACTGCCACAGGTTTCTATTGGATTTAGTAACCTCAAACACCAAAGGAAATCAGTAAATTTTATAAAAGGAATTTGGAGATGTGTGAAATAGAATAATGATGAAAATTTCCCTGAGGCTTAACACATTCATGACCAAATTCTCTGGGACCACTGGCTGAACTGCCAAATCACATCATACTAGCTGTCCAATACACAGAACTATTTACATGTAGTAACCATTATAATATTATGCATCTAAATACTTGCTATAAAGTAAGGAGGTCAACTGTGTTGGTATTTTACATAGCAGTAACCGCAACAAAGTTATCAAACAACAAAGTCTAAACCAGCCCAAACAATTCCAGTTACTGTAACTACTTACAAAGTTGGATTACACTCCAAATAACTATTCTATACAGTTTACTTACAGTGTGATCCATTCCACAGCTGGTTTCTTAGTGATTTGTCCCATTTCTACTGTTGCACATGTGTATGTATCTGCACTCATGACCACCATGCCATGTCTGGGATAAAGCAGCCGACTGTCGACTGCATCTGTCTTCATCAATATATTACACTTTCTTTGCTATCAGCTACTAGTTTTCAATTCAAAGAACGATTTAATTTGTCTATTATAAAAAGTTACACCTTGCGCTATTACATAACAAATGTGCACTAGTCCGGGAAGGATCTGGTTATCCTAGAAACGGGACCTCTATGGGCGTGTCGGATTCAATACTAGTGTTTCTTGCTATGAAATGCGTTTTACAAATTAGAGCAAGGATAAACTTTATTTTATGAGTGAGTTATGTCATGCTGCCATATGGCGGCAGTGGCCATTAATGGGTTAAAAATGAACAACATATGTATGCAGTTACTAAATAGTTCATAAGGTTTGTATGATGTGCTAGCCAAAAAGTTTAGCAGGCTTCAGCCTATTATGCTCAAATTTTTACCAAGAATATAATATTATCTAATCCAAAACAGCCAAGCTGTAAAAAAAGTGCGGCCCTGAGAAAGGCTATGGTGAAAAAAGATGTGAAATTCAAGGTGGCGGCCAAGAAATGGCTGTGATGGTAGGTTAATGGTAAAAATTTTAATAACAACAAATCAGGTGAATTTGGTGCCGCTTGGTCTTGGCACAAAATTCACCTGAATTGTCGTTATTAAAATTTTTACCATTAACCTACCATCACAGCCAATTCTTGGCCACCACCTTGGATTTCACATCTTTTTTCACCATAGCCTTTCTCAGGGCCGCACTCTTTTTTTACAGCTTGGCTGTTTTGGATTAGATTTCACTTCTTTTTGTATTTTTATACCCCAAAGCCGGCCTATGGACGGCTTTAGGGCTTTTTAACCTGTCATTTTTTTCTTTACTACAGGAAGAAGAAAACATGAAGCAGGGTGATTTCTTTGTAGCTGACCTCACTGCAAGGTGATCCTTCTAGCTGATCTCTCTACCAGATGACTTGTTTGTAGCTGTACTCTCTACAGGGTGATTTGTTTGTAGCTGAATTTTCTACAGGGCGATTTGTTTGCAGCTAAACTGCTGAACTCTCTACAATGTAACTTCTTCTAGCTGAACTCTCTACGGGTGGCTTGTTTCTAGCTGATCTCTCTACAGGGTGACTTGTTTCTAGCTGAACTCTCTACAGAGTGATTTGTTTGTAGCTGAACTCTCTACAAGGTAACTTCTTCTAGCTGATCTTTCTACAGGGTGATTTGTTTGTAGCTGAATTCTTTATAGGGTGCTTTGTTTGCAGCTGAACTCTCTACATGGTAGTTTCTTTGTAGCTGAACTCTCTACAATGTAACTTCTTCTAGCTGAACTCTCTACAGGGTGACTTGTTTGTAGCTGAACCCTCTACAGGGTGATTTGTTTGTAGCTGAATTCTTTATAAGGTAACTTCTTCTAGCTTATCTTTCTACAGGGTGATTTGTTTGTAGCTGAATTCTCTACAGGGTAATTTGTTTGCAGCTGAACTCTCTACATGGTAGTTTCTTTGTAGCTGAACTCTCTACAATGTAACTTCTTCTAGCTGAACTCTCTACAGGGTGACTTGTTTGTAGCTGAACACTCTACAGGGTGATTTGTTTGTAGTTGAACTCTCTACAAGGTAACTTCTTCTAGCTGATCTTTCTACAGAATGATTTGTTTGTAGCTGAATTCTCTACAGGGCGATTTGTTTGCAGCTGAACTCTCTACATGGTAGTTTCTTTGTAGCTGAACCCTCTACAGGGTGATTTGTTGGTAGCTGAAATCTCTACAAGGTAACTTCTTCTAGCTGATCTTTCTACAGGGTGATTTGTTAGTAGCTGAATTCTGTACAGGGCGATTTGTTTGCAACTAAACTGCTGAACTCTCTACAATGTAACTTCTTCTAGCTGAACTCTCTACAGGGTGACTTGTTTCTAGCTGATCTCTCTACAGGGTGACTTGTTTCTAGCTGAACTCTCTACAGAGTGATTTGTATGTAGCTGAACTCTCTACAAGGTAACTTCTTCTAGCTGATCTTTCTACAGGGTGATTTGCTTGTTGCTGAATTCTCTACAGGGTGATTTGTTTGCAGCTGAACTCTCTACATGGTAGTTTCTTTGTAGCTGAACTCTCTACAATGTAACTTCTTCTAGCTGATCTTTCTACAGGGCAATTTGTTTGTAGCTGAATTCTATACAGGGTGATTTATTTGAGCTGAACTCTCTACATGATGGCTTCTTTGTAGCTGAACTCTCTATTAGGTACCTGATCTGACTACAGGGTGACTTGTTTGTAGCTGAATTCCCTACACAATAACTTGCAATGTAATATAATAACCGAATAAATTAGAAGTGCAGCTGAATGCTTTATTAGGGTGACTGTTCTATTAGAGTATCTCGATCTCGCATTTGCTACACGTAGTTGCCTTTCGAATCATATCTCAGTGATTTGTAATCCGATTCTTCTGTACTACTGCAAGGACTTTCTATGATGACTATTCCAGCTACATACTGATTTTCAGCTCGGTAGACACGAAAACTAATAGTTTTTTTATTCATAAAAATCGATCGCGTAATTTTGACACAGGTTGGGTTTTGTGTCATATCTCCATGGTCTCTATCCCGATTCCTTTCAAACCACAAAAAGGCACTCCTACGATGGTTGCTCCATCTACATATCAATTTTCAACTGATTCCTCAAAGGGATTTACCCTGTAGGCGTGACAGACCTTCGACCTTATTTTACGCAAATAATCGGTCATAACTCCGTGAATGTTCATCGGATTCCTACCAAAGATGGTACGGAGATCCGCCTTAATGAGCCCTTTAAGTGTGCCAAATTTCATCCCAATCTGAGCATGCATTCGTGTTTTATGGCGAATTTTGCGAAGTGTGCGAAATGAAGATGAAGAAAAAACCAAGAAATTAAAACGAAATTTTGTTCACTCGTATCTCGGAAATGGCTGGAGCGATTTTCTTCAAATTTGGTATGTAGACTCCCCTAATTGGGCGGCATGTCTCCAATAAATTTGGTTCCAATCGGATAAGGGATCACAGAGCTACATAGGTGTGAAAATTACGTTTTCTTTCTTCCTGTTAATATGGCCACTCCAAGTCATACCTTAGTTTCTGGTCACTCCCAAGCCTACAAATGGATGCGGGCGGGCGGATGATCAGGACTTCAGGACTATAGACTCTACTGTGACAATATACTGTATGATATTATTATTTGCTCAATTTAGCAAATTCATGTTGATTTTGTTTTTAGTCAAACTTAACCAACAACATAAGTAGTTGTGCTTCAACAAAAAATGCACTAGGGAAGTTGTTGATGGATCATGGCTAGCTATACACTGATGTATAGCATTTAAGTATATTTATTTATTTATTTATTTAGAATATACTATAGGAAATGTTATGCTCACGCAGCTACTTATGCTTTCCAAGTGAAATAAATGTCTCATTAGCTATGTCAGGAAAGTATTACTATGACTTATAGCTAAGTTGTTCAAATGATCATGATCCAAAATGAAATTTAACTTCTATTTTCACATCAGAAATTCTTCATTCAAATGTGAAGTCTTAGCCCACTAGCTATGTGTTTCCAGCCTTCTATTCAGTAACTTTGCGAAAAGTAACTGTCAAAGTTTTGAGTCATTGAGTGCTCCAGACTAGTGTTTTTTAGTGATCATCTGGGAATGTTTAAACTATAAGGGTTTCTACTTGCCAATCTAATTTTAGTTATGGAAAAGTTTAAGTTTAAGCTCACCGAATGTTGCCGGCTTTCCATACCCCTGCAGTGTTCAGCGATAAGGAATTTGAAGTTACTAGACTAATCATTAGAGGACTACATTTGAATTATAAAGTTAAAGCTATGGCCCATCTGCACATGATGGGCTAGTAGTTAATGCTACTGAAATTACTTTGGTTACAAAAGTATTAGTAACAGTTATAATCTGAACAGCTATATAATCAAGGACAAAACTAGCTATAGTTAGAAACATTTTATTAGTGTCGCATATATACCTAATATTAGAGTTAAGAGTAGTGTGACTGCTCTATTAGAGTATCTCGATGTTTTGCAGTAAAAAATAAGTGTCTTGCTGGGTCACATGCACTTAAGCACCTGTAATATTAATAATAGTCCTCATAAACTAGGGTTCCAGGTTTACCATGCGGGCGGGTGACCAGAAACTAAGGTTTGACTTGGTGTGGCCTATACTCACGGTGTGGCGCGCCGACTTCTTGGGCCGCACGACACACTACCATGTGTCTTGATAGGAGGGTGTCAAACTGCACTATATTATGCTGTGATAAAAGAGCCTGTAGAGCAACCTGCATACCTTCATTTTACTGACCACAGTTGATTCCCACATTCAATACATTACTAGTTCAGCACGGGTCATCTACATGGATTAATGGTTGTACTCCATCACGATGTGTTAATTGCATTAGCAAAACTGTCCAGGTGAGGGATAGCAACCTTGATGAAATTTCCAATGAACTGAAGACAACACATGCGAGGTTGATATTCATGACAACCCAAAGTATAGCGCACTTGGGAACTGGATTAGTCCAGGGTACCATCAATGTTCCTGCTGTTGTTTGTTTTCCAGGTTACAGTAGCTGCCTGTGCCTTTCTCTTTCTTCCTATTTCCTCTATATGTGTGAATGTGCTACACTTTTCTTAATTAAGTACACTGTTCTTTTACTCAGTAGCTTCAGTCTATTCAGTAGCTTCAGTCTATTCACATATATTCACACAAGTATACTCTGCACTTATAACTATGTAGTCACCAATCAACACAAATCACCAAGTCGTTTGAACAATGCCATAAGACATCATAATGTATAATGCAGTTCGACATTCTCCTCTCCCCATCACACGCCCTTGATTCTACCTAATATGCTGTTAAACAGTGCTCAAAAATCAAACTTATTATTCAAAGTTATGCTTTCAAACTCAACATTATGCTAGAAAGCTGACTGTCTTATTAAATACAGTACATCAGTGTGTCCTAACTGTGCTGTTAGAGTAAGTGACTGACCTATTAATGTTAATTCTGCAAAGTGTTAATAACCAACCAAGAAACAGGCTATTTAATTATAATACTGCATGTGAATTAAGCATAAAGTTTGGTTAATGTAATTTATTGTATCACAATAAATTGAAGTTAACATGCATGCTGCAGATATTGCGATATAGCACTATAAGAACTTGCACATAATTTCCGTATGCTATAGCGTAAGGGTGCGCTATGATCTAAGCACGTGAAGTAATGTTGAGATGGTTTCAAGTATTGTGTAATCAACAAACTGGTTTAACAGGTTTGCGGTCACGTGACATGCCACGTTCTTGAAAGGTGAATGGCATAGTTAAAGAAAAGCTCTAGTAGGTGAAACAAGACCGCTAGTGTCGCATTGTGTACCGGGGACAGTGGTTGGTGAACAAAAAATGTGCCACTCGCACGAGTTGTGTGCCAGAGGTTCTTCGTAGCAGTCCTTCCAGCCTACGGAATCGATCGAGATGGTAAACAAGAAATAAGGTTGTCATCGCTGGAAATTCATTATAACCGGTGAGCTTGTTCCTTGTGTGACACATCTTGCATGCGGCGCACTAAATTGAACAAAACTGATCGCACCTTTACAATAAGACGAATGGCTATCGAGAGATACTAGCCGAGTTCTCACGCATGTTCTATAAGAAGTTTAGCATAATTAAAGTGACGCTGCAGTGAATTGCTGTACTGGCTTAGTCTTGTCTTTAGCTTTCAAGCTTGTCCTTTTTAACATTGTGTCGTTAGCTTCCGGGCTTGTCTGTTCAAGTTTGTCATAAACCTCTGTTAAAGTGTTGTCAGCTGTTACGCTTGTTTGTTTGAGTTGTTTAATTGTTATCAGGGTGTAATAAGCTTTCACCATTAGCATGTTTATATATGCACAGCTAACATGTGCCTTGATTTGCATGAGGTCTTGCTGTGTTTATTTTCTATGCTATGTATGCCACTACTGTTGCTTATGCCTTAGTTAAGTGCTAGTGCTGCATGCTGCTATCGCATAAGTCACTGCTGCATGATGATGCCGCATGAATGTTATTGTGCTTTAATAATAATGTGTTACATCAATGATTTGTCAGCTGTAAGTGCTCCTACTGTTCAGCTTCTATTAGGTCACTGACACTAGGCACTACTTATGCTGGATACATATAGGCACTGGCTAGGTTACAGCTAAGGGTCGCAGATGGTGTTATCAAGCTTATATCGCTGGCAAAAGCAAAATCAAAAACTCATAATGGTTGCATTGAGAATGCTGCTGCATGATATGCTGCCATTGCATGATTGAGAATGCTGCATTGCATGATATGCTGCTGTTACATGTTTGGCTGAGAGAGCTGTTGCATAATGAGAGTGCTGCTGTTGCATAATTGGCTGAGAATACTGCTGTATAAATGTAGCGCCGGAAAAAAAAACTTACGTGTTCTAATTATAACGTTTGAACACTCCTCTATATAGTTTGGTGGCAGCTGAGGGATAAGGATGGGACCACAACCAATGGGCAAGTATTTACTGGACAAGCTTTCTCCGGTAGCATGCTATATGCAAGGCTCACAACTTTGTATGTTTGATGGCTGGTCGCTCGCGAGCTGTTGCAAGTATATGAGGCTATTGTACTTTTACGCTATGCAAAGTATGTTGCATGATTCACTTAAGAGAGTACTGCTGCACAAATATTATTGCTACTACGATTGCACTGAGGGTGCTGCTGTATGAATATTGCTATTGTTGCTGCCAATGCAGTGAGGGTGCTGCACTGAGGGTGCTCCTGCATCAATACTGTATTTACTTGATTAAATGCAACGGCGTTTATTACCTTAGTTCCAAAAATCAATGCGGCGACTATTCAAACTCGACTATCACTCGCTTATCGTGAACGATATTTGTACTAGTAATAGCATGGGTAGCAGTGAAATTTGGGATAAATATCACGAGTGTTGTATTGGAAATGGGGATAAATTTCACGAGGCGAAGCCGAGTGAAATTTACCATTTCCAATACAACAAGAGTGGTATTTATCCCAAATTTCACTGCTACCCATGCTATTCCCAGTTAATACCATACTCGCTGCATATACGTATGCTGTGCATTAGCGTTGCCATGTACGCAATTTATCACTATGTACTAAACACGCGTCGACACTAATTGGCGCTACATTGTTAACATAAATTCTAGCCAATGAAATAGCAATTACAACTTTTTCACTGCTGTCAGTGAAATACGGGATAAATTTCACTGCTACTATTGAGACTTTTGTATGGGCAGTGAAACAGGTATGGTATTAAAGCCATTATTTTCACAATCGATTGTGGGACCACTCAAATGCTGCGGCTACTAAAGGGCGGTGTTTAATCAAGTAAGTGCAGTATTGCTGCTGCTGCTATTGCACTGAGGGTGCTGCATGTGCTGCATGAGTATTGCTATTGTTGCTGCTATCTCACTGAGGGTGCTGCTGCATGAATATTGCTATTGCTGCTGCGTGAATGTTATCGTTGCTGCAAGAATGCTATTACTGCTGCTGCTGCATGAATATTATTGCTGCTACTGCTATTGCTCTGATTATTACTGCTTCCGTTAAAGCGTACGTATTCCAGACATCAATTGGTCGATATGCAATACTGCCCAAGTATGGCTACTACGTCATGTAGTGATCCCAACCTGATCCCCTCAGTTGCCCGATTCCATTTGTGGCTGCTGCATGAACGTTACTATCGCTGCATGTATATCATGGCCCCAGCACAAAAAAATTAATTCATTAATTAAAAATAAATTTTAAAATAATAAATAAAAAAATAAATAAATTATCGCCACTTAACGAAACATTAGTGCGGCCATGTAAATGTAATCACTGCTGTGAGCTTAGGGGTGCCACTATTGCATGATCTGCCGGGAGTGCGGAGACTAGCGGAATACTGTGTGATGCTCTTGCTGCTGCACGATATGCAACCTAATGATATACCAAAGCACTACTGCACGAATTTTATAGCTCCTGCATGTCTGCTATTACTGTTGCCACTATTATTGAACTACAACTCTGCCGCAAGTAATTTACTTCTACTGTTTCATTGCTAGTATTGCTGCCACAGCATGCATGCTCTTCACTATAGCCATGCGAGTTATCACTGCTTCTGCAGACAAGCATGTCCTAACTGTTGCTTTCATGTAATACCATGCTTATGTGACTGCTACACTATTTAGTGACCACCTCAGTTGCCTAATCCCACTCTAATCTTACTAGCTCATGCATAATCATGCCACTGACATCATTATATTTCCACGATTGACCTACCACTAATGTGTAACCACTCTCCAATCCCTTTTACACCAACCCCCCTCCTCCCCCACTCTATGCTATTAATTATGTACCTAGTGGGTATTTGTATACATCCCTACGGTCAAAAGTGTTTTTTTCTTTAGTAATACTATTATCTCCTTAAGCATGGCAGCTCTTAGATGTACTTGGGTTATTCCATTTCCACCTTTGCGTACGTGAAATTGCCACCAGTTAGTTACATTGCAGTAACTTTCTGTCATTGAACATGCATATGTGACCACTGCACTTCAGCTGTGTTACTCTCTGCAGGCGTGCTCCATGTCCATGCATATGCAGGTCCATTGGTGGCTACAGGCAGTTAGGAGGTGTGCATATCTACACCAAGGTTGCACGTCCCTTCTCCATGTATGTAATAACACTTTACTATAGGGTTTCCTTTCCTTGGTTTAACAGTAGGATAGGTATCATTGTCTAGGGACCCTTTACAAGCTTTTCCATACCTCTGCAACCTATCTACCTTCTTATGCAATTAAATATTTCGTTCGGTTGCCAATGTAACTTGTAATACCTCCAGTATACACCAACTGTTGCATACCTATATAGCTCAATAGCTTTTGCTTTCGCAGGCATGCTCCATACTTGGGCGTACGCATGTTCATTGGTGGCTGCATGCAGGTAGGAGGCTGGGTGCATATATCAACATTTACCAGCTTGTTTTTGGGGGTACATACCTCCAATTCTTAGTTGTACTTTCCTTCGTCAGTACATAGTGTCTGCGTGCACAAGAGTACTCTTGAACTTTAAACTTGAAAGTATCTACATTCAATAGAAACTGCTGCATGTCTAAAATCATTGCAGGCTTTATACTACATAAGTAACCTCTTTAGCTCTAATTGCAAGTTTACTTGTGCTTATCAATGTCTGTATGTATAGTACTTGGCTGTATTCAGACTTGGAATACAACTGTTGCTGCTGCTTATGGGCATTTACATTTATGTTCTGCTTACATGCTTGGAAAAATGCGTATCAGTATTTGCGAAGTCACTTAATGCTCACTAATATGTGCATACAAATGTTGCTGCATACAGGTAGTTGACACTCGCCTACAATCAATTGGCAGGCCTACTGTGTACATTGCATTCATATCATATGTACACACTCCTTTATACTTATGCCATACCTGCACACTCCTTGGTACTCACAGGTTCTCAGGCATTAGTCCCTGCTGGTCTTGCAAAACTCTGCTTAGTAAGATGTTTACCGCTATTGGTACACATACAGGCTCACTTGTATTCTCATTTGGTATTGTTATAATTTTTCTATATATCATCGGAATGTGTCATATACTTCATGCATACTTGTGCTATGTGTGGTTATTATAACTACAATAATATTACTGTCTAAGTACTATTGTAATTTTATATGTGGGGTACAGCAAGTTCGGGCAATTGGGGAAATTTGTAGGAATTTGGGTGAATTAGATGCTAGTTATGTAGCTGTAATGCGTTATCAATTGATGCCAATGTTAATGTTCATGACATAGCTTGGTCTGTCATTTTGGTTGCTAGTGATCAATTGCTGCAATTTTACATGTCTTAGTAGTTTGCTATCATCGCTTGCAAATGCTATGTTTATTCATCTACCCTATTTATGGAAGAACTTACTGCCCGACCTATGATTTCCTCAGTTTCCCGTTATTCATCCAAATTCATCCTTTCTATATCACATATTATAATGATCTATATATAGATATATATTGTCATGTCATGCATGATCTCATGTAGATATAATCTTACTTGCTATTATGGTATCATTGTATTCTTGTTGCATGATTGTTGAACTTGTGTGTTGTCACGTACACTATTGGCTTTGTGGAAAAATGTTATGTGATTAGCATTAGGAAAAAGAGTAGGCAATGTAGAGCTTGGTGCGGTGGAAGGATGGATAGCTAGGTTAATAAATGTATTATATATATGAGCACATATGTGTAATTTAATCCTCTATAAATGATGGCGGCTGCCACTATTCCCAGGGGTGGCCCCCAATACCTCCTGGAGGAAGACTAAGTGTGGCCCCGACTAGACATTGGGTGACCTGCAGTTCGAATCCTGGGGTTGAAGGGATTTTTTTTCCTTACTTTGGCCCCTTTTCTGTTACACCTTTTCAGTCAGTCAGTAAGTCAAGTCATTAGGTCTAAGTCCCTGAAATTAGGTTAGGTAATCCTAAGGCTGCAGCACATGTTGCTGTCAGACCTTCAGTGCTGGTCACTGTAAAGTGCTAATAATAAAAAAATAATAATAATAACCAACATGTTAATTGTGTGTTTGGCGCACAGATTGCACAATTTTTGAAAATCACTTTTACTATGCTGGCACAATGCTTGATGCTTTTGATTACCTAATTACGCTGGTATAATCATTCGGGGCCTAAATTTCAGCTATGAAAAGATTTGTGACTGGATCTACGAAAACCGTTCTTATCGCCCAGGACAGGAAGTTTGATTTTTTTACAAAAAACACAAAGCGTAATGAATGCACTATCAAGTTTCACTGCCACAGTCGACCAGAATAAAGTGGTCTGCTTTTGCTGGCTACGTTTTTAGAGCACAGTGGCGAGCCATACGAGTGGTCTGGGTTCTTGATGCAGCCCTGGCCAACCAGGAGATGGCTGTGTGTGGCTGTACAGCTCCGTGGTGTTGGACAATGACCTGTGCTGTAAATTTCCTTTCATTTTAGCCCGTTCTGAGCCCTGAATGGCTTATAACTTGGCCTAATTCATCCCAGCACGTTTCTTTTCAATTTTTTAACACCATCTTGCCCGCCTTCCAGGGCCCCCGCCTCCCACCCTTCTGGAGCTCGCCTGATACAGACAACTTCGGTTTAAAACTATCTAAAATGGCGGGAAACTTAGCTGTTGACTACTTCTTCAGTGGATGATCAGGAAGGTAAGAAATTGTTGCAAAACGTGTGAAAATTTCGTATGCGTAGCTACCACCATTGGCGAGCTACAGCACACTGAATATTTAAAACAAACGTTTCTCGATACTTTTAACCCTTTAAGGACCGCTGCCGTAATATTACGTCCAAAGTAGGTATTGCTCGAAAGACCAGCGCCATAATATTACGTCCAAGATTATTGGCAGTAAACAAAGAGCTATAACTCCGCAACAAATGAAGCTATTAGATCGAAACAGGGGCCATTGTATTTGCCATTCATAAGCGATTCTTTTGATATATAAGGCCAACTTATCACGCAAAACTAAGCCTGTGTAAAATTCCTAACAAAGTACAAACATTTAATATTTACAGAACAATAAAACTAACCTTGTAGAAATCGCTCCTTAACATGGCATACTTCCACTTATACCCTGTAGACAAACAGCAAACCCTACACCAACATCACATAATCTGGGTCTTCTCCCTGCAGATTATATACACTTGCGTATCGTGTCCTCACTATGTGAGGCCTCAACCACCCAACCACCACACCGTGACTCAGAAGATACCGCATGTAAGTTTTTTTGGGTTACCAATGGGCCAACCGAGGAGGGAAATATGGGCACTTTGACGGATCTAACACATCAGCACACACGTGCCGGAAAGAACACATCAGCACACACACGTGCCGGGTAGGAAACATTACATCAGCACACACACGTGCCGGGAAAAAAGGACACATCAGCACACACACGTGCCGAACAGGACACCTCAGCACACACACGTGCCGGATAGGACATATCAGCACACACACGTGCCGGATAGGACATGTCAGCACACACACGTGCCGGCAAGGGACATATCAGCACACACACATGCCAGGAAGGGGAATATCAGCACACATACGTGCTGGGAGGGGACATCTCAGCACACACACGTGCCAGGAAGGGACTTATCAGCACACACACACGTGCTGGGAAGGGACATATAAGCACATACACGTGCCAGGAAGGAACATATCAGCACACACACACGTGCTGGTAAGGACACATCAGTACACACGTACTAGATGGAGTTTATCTACTTTGTATTTTAATAATGGATTTGCAAGCTTCAGCACCCAATTTACCGCCAAATTAATTTTTTTTGTGATATGTTTGCTGTATTTTCGTAATGACATTTCTTTATTTTGTTATCTATTTGTTTTTTAGTCACTGGCTCAGTGCCTCTCCCCAGCTGCCCATTGTGCCAGATGTGAACAGAAGTGTAGTGACATGTCAAGAAGAAAACTTACTCCGTTTTACAACCTTTGAAAAGCATTGCTGCATTTGAATATACATAATATAAAGTGTATACATGAAATAGGTTTCTGTACACATGATGCTAAATGAGTTTCTACTATAAAATCTATTGTACCATGATATGTGAGTTACTATGTATGTGCAAGTGTACATCATTAATCCCAGTTAGTGCTAATGTAAATCAGGGTTCCAGGTAGTGTTAACTGGTACTGAAGCTGCTGATAGTTGTTGTGAAGTTGCGGCAATGACACTTTGGGGGCAGCGAGTGTAGCACATATAGGCATTGCTATTCCATCTTCCAAGTGTTTTTTATCAAGTATGGAGGTAGCCCCACTGCTGCTGCTGTAGTTGCTGTCCCAATCCTGAAGCTGTGTGATGCGTAATCAGATGGGCTCATACCAGTGCAGGATAATAGCTGACGCACCTCAGCGGTAAGCTGAGGACGGGACAGGGGTGAGTAGGTGCCCGCACAGAATACTAAGTGGTGTGGTTGCTTTGCAGTGATCAAATTAGCGTACTTGTTTAGAGCTTGTACTGGACAGGTGGTTGTCAAAGAGGAATAGGCGAATGGCGGCTAAGTACACTTTTATTATTTTATATGACACTGATTGACTTTTGTCTACACAAAAATATTGTAAGGTGAGAGATGAAGCTGGTGTAGGCGTAATATTAAAACGGGAGCACAATGAGAAATATACATTCAAGCCTGACTGATAGGTGCGTCGGGTTGACTGAGCGACACCATTATGTCTGCACTGCAGGAGGCGGCAATGAAGGCTTGCTGAGGCCAAGCAGGGATGTTGTCTGGGTGCAGGTTGGCCTTTGGAGCTAGTTTCCTGAAGCGATCTTGCTGGAAACGAGAAAGAGCATCCGTGATTACATTATTAACACCAGGTATGTGTTGGACACACACATTAAAGTTATTGTGGGCAGCACAGAAAAACAGCATGCGTACCAGAGCCATGATCTCGGGAGACTTGTTGGTACCAGACTCCCATATGTCAACTACAGTCTGGTTATCACAGTGAACACGGATTTTTCTGCGCTGCCATAGTGAGCCCCATGAATGGGCTGACAACACAATGGCATAAAGTTCTTTCCATGCAATACTCATTGTGGTTTGTGGTGTGGACCAATGGGCTGAGATCCATCTCCCTGCCCAGTATGCACCCCATCCCTCATTACCAGAGGCATCTGTAAATAGTTCCATTGTGCTGCTTGATGTCCAGTGAGACTCAAGTATTAAACTCCTGCCTGACCATTGTGGCAAGACTTCTAGCCACCACTTCAAATCTAGTTTAGCCTCCTGAGACAGAGGAAGGTGATAGTGTAGTTTTTCAACAGTTGTGCTGTCAATTAGCCTTCGCAAGAAGATCCTACCAGATGGAATGACCTTACAGGCAAAGGAGAGTTTGCCTATTAACCCTTAAACGCGCACGCGAATTTACAAAATATTGCACTAAAATCGCAAGGGCCATTTAAGTGGCCCTCCATATTTGGCACAGAGGTGCGCGCGCTAGGATTACGTGATCATGAAACGGTTTAGTGCAACGGAAAGCCACGTTTCTGGGCTTTAATTCGAGCTCAAGAACTTTGTGCTGTGATTAAAGATAAGCAAGATATGGATGAAAATACTGTTGTGATCAACTTTTCTATAGCGACACCGACGAGGACTGGAACAACTCGGACGAAGAGGACTCTTTTGTCCATGGAGAAGACTCTTTTGTCCTTGATAGGCTTACCAGGGAACAAGACGGTAAAATGGCGGACAGATGAATCGGTCCTATCACTTCGCCTGCCATTATAGATGATTATGGCGATGAGGAAGAAAATGATCGTGAGGAAGAGTTCAGCAAGGACGAAGAAGACATCGAGGAAGAAACAAACGATGATTATGAAGGTATAATGCTTTTCACATGTTTTATAACTTGAGTCCTGCTTCTTCTAATAGCTGATGTGAGGTATTGTGAAGGTCATGATGAGTCAAGCCATCCTGGACCATCTGGGCTACATAGTGGAGTGAGTGACGGTGGGATGGGTAGCCTGGAAACTGAATACCCCTGTAGTGGTTCTCCTGTGGCTTACCATGGCTCTCCTGTTAGTTCTTCCCTGCGCTCTCGTTCTTCTCCACATGCCCCATTTTCACCTAGTGATAGAGGCAGGGACTACTCACCATCTCCATCTGATCCTTTGTCTGGTAGAAATAGAGGGAGAGGTAGAGGAAGGGGTAGGAGAACTGTGTCTCCAATGGATCTTGTGCCTAGGAGGAAAGGTACTGGTAGGGGTAGAGGTACCAGTAGGGGTAGGGGTAGGGATTTGGCTATTGATAATGCTTATACTCTAGAGTGCTGTTTCACACCTGTGAATGATCGTAGACCATCAAAAGCTTTAGGGAGCAACTGGCTACTAAACTTTTATGTCGACATAGCTCACGCCAGCATGGAGGACGTCAATCACAGGCTCTTCCACCTCAATCGCCTGCGAGGCTTGAGGAACGCCATTTCATAGAGAACCTTGGGACTGACGGTGACTGTGCAGTGTGTTCTGACTGGAAGACACATAGAAAACGTACTAAGTATGGCTGCATAAATTGTGGAATGGTTCATTTGTGCCTTGAAAATTGTTTTAAGATATACCACACCTAGGAAAACTATAAATAAATAAGGGGTGTATGCTATTTACTGTGTCTTAGACTTTTTACAGGTTCAGCCGATGTATATAGTTTAGATGTGTTGACAGTATTATCTGTTTAGTTATGTACAGAGCTGTTTGAAATTCGACGATTGTGGTTTTTTTCTCTGAAATCACTTGGATCGGTGGTTTCTAAATGAGGTAAACCCTTTACTGAGTAAAGATCCCAGCTCTTTAGTGTATATATTTCATGTACATTTTATGTTTGAAAAGTTTTTCAAATTCTAATGCTAATAATAATACTTTATGTTTGATGAACAGTGCATCATAAAATGGATTGCTGTTGGTATTTGATTGACCAGTCACCAGAATACGTCATGGCAGCACATTGAAATGCCACAGTGATTGTGTTGGAGTTCTTTGTTACATGCCTACAGGGTAAAAATAATTATGAGAATACGACTTTTTTTTCAATTCACAACTACCTGAGAGTTGTAGCTATGTCACTGGATTTCACCACCTTGTATCAAGGGTACCACCCTTTCTAAACACCAAGTTTTGAGGCGAATGGACAGAGGAGCTGCCTACCATGATGATTATTTCCAAATGAAGCGCGTATTGCTGTGGATAAATGGAGAAGTATTATTGATAAAAACATAATAATAATATTGGATAAACCCCAGGTTATCCACCGTCTGTGTACCAAGTTACAAGCTGATACATCAAGGATTTTCACAGTTACAGTCGTGTAAAGACGTGCAGTTACTTCGCACAATTGTGTGAATACCACAAGTTTTTTCTAAAGTTCATAAATACCTGAGAGTTGCAGCTATGTCAATGGAATTTCACCACCTTGTATCAAGGGTACAACTCTTTCTCGACACCAAGTATTGAGGCGAATCGCCAACGGAGCCACCTACCATGACGGTTATTTCCAAGTTATGCGCATATTACTTCGGATAAATAGAAAAGCATTAATGATAAACAATTGATAGTCACGATGGGTAAACCCCAGGGTATCCACCATCTGTGTACCAAGTTTCAAGTTGATACGTCGAGGATGTTCAGAGATACAGCCTTGTAAAGACGCGCGATTATTTTCGCGAAAGTAAGCGTAAACTTTCGTGCGTTTTCGGTGTAATAAATAATAGGGCCATTATAATGGCCTTTGCGCGTTTAAGGGTTAAAGATAAAAGTTCACGTTTAGTGCACTGACGGCGCCAGTAAAGCTGGTTAAGCTCCGCTAGTAAAGAATCCTTGCGTTCTTGTGTGATGCTAGCTACCATAGCTACAGTGTCAAGATGTATTCCAAGGAAAGTAATGGAAATGGATGGACTTTCAATCTTGGAAGGTTTTATAGGGGCCTGAATCTGTTCGCAGAGTTGCAACATGGAATTAAGATTACGATTACAAATCGGAGATTGGGGTGGGCCCGCAGTTAAAAAATCATCGAGATAATGTAATAAGTGATGGACACCATAGTTATTCATCAGAATCCAATGTATTGCCTCAGATAAACGGTTAAATAGATATAGCGCAGACCTCAACCCAAAGGGTAAACAGGTGTCAATGTAGAAGCGTGTTTTCCAGCATATTCCCAGAAGGTTCCATTGGGATGGGTGTACTGGGATAAGCCTGAAAGCGTCCTTTAGGTCTATTTTACTTAGCAATGTACCGTGACCCATCTGGTTAATAAAATCGTATGCATCATCTATAGTACAGTATGATAGGGAGTAATCATCAGGATCAATAAAATGGTTAATGCTTATATATGGTGGTGCAGATAAATGATAAATTATTCTCCATCCACCGTCATGCTTAGGGACTAAGCCCAGTCCCGATGTCCGAAAATTTGGTAGGGGAGGAGTTTGAAAAGGTCCTAAAATTCGTCCTAACTGGCACTCCTTTCTGAGGGTGGTGTCAATAACAGTGGGCTGTTGATATGCGGAGACTAAATTATTTGCATGATAAGAAAATTGTGGTCCTTTGTAGCCAATAGAACAGCCATGGTATAGGTCATTAATAAGCTGCTCAACGAAAGCTTTGTTGGGGTGATTACTTAATTCCCGTTTGAGAACAAACGGTCGTAAAGGAGTCCAAGGTTTTGGTTTAATAAGCGGCGCTACCCCTGTTGGGGCAGAACCGTGCACTGTGGCTGGCACCACATATTTCGCAGGTGTGTAGGAAGTTACACGGGATACGTCGGCAGGTTGAACGATTGAAGGCGTGACAGGTTCGCCTTGGCTGTTGGCGGCTTGACTGTTTGTTTGATCCGCCCTCACTGGGGTGCTCCGTTCCGTGGAAGCTAATAACAGGGTTGGTTGTTGGGTGTTGGTCTCTATTTGGTGCTGAAACAGGTTGGGGACGAAAAAGACAATTTTCTGGGTAATGAGTTGTTGCACCGCAATAACCACAAGGCCACTTAGTTGAGGAAGAGGTCCCTGAAAATAATTCCAGCCACAATTCATTTTCACGCACATCCCACCGCAGGAGGGGGTCTGATGCTGCTAGGGTGCGGACCGCACATCATAATTTAGCCAAGCCAAGGGTGGGTGATGATTACTAACTGATGTGATGATATGTTGGTATGCAATCAGGGATGGTGCACGGGAAGGGGCATGGTCAACTATGATGGCTAAATAGATGTTCCATGCTTCCATCCATGATTGGAATGAAGAAATCTTTTTTGAAGTTTGTGTGGGCCTAACTACAAAGTCGTCATTCCCAGAAGTTAACTGCACGGTAAATGATTTTTGTGGTTCTGGGGGTTGGCTACCCGAGAACATGGCTTTGGGCAGTAATAGATTAAAATCAACGAACTCACCACTAATTATCTTTTCCCTTAGTTTTGCTGTCACTGGTGGTAATGACATTGCTGGGGTCTGAGTTCTAGTGAGTGATGTGTCAAAGGTGCTCCTATGGGAGTTACCAGTTGCCATGATTCTCGCCGCTGGTGGGGAATGAACAGGTGGGTGTTCAGAGACAACAGATAGTGCTTCCCCTGACTCGTCACTTGATGAGGTACCTTGAAGTTGGGTGGTGTCAATTGGCGTAGGAGCGGTGGTTGAAACATTGGTTGGTGGGTTGCTGGCCTGATGGCTGTTGAGTGAGGTGGTCAAGAGTTTTATCATGTCATCTAGCTTAGACGCAATTTGCGTGAGGGGTGCCTGCTGTGGCGTCCCAGTGATGGTCGTTGCTTCTTCGTCGGTCTGCTGGCATTGCGACCACCTGCCGTTCGCCGCTTGCTCCTCAGTCTGTTGCTGAGTTATGCCTGACGCTTGCTCCCCAGTCTGTTGCTGAGTTGCGCCTAACGCCTGGGATTGGGTCTCAGGTGAACTTCGTCCCGAGGCTATTTGCTCTGGTGAGGCTTGTTCTGTATTGGAGTTTGAGGCGCGAGGTGAACGGCGCTTGGTGGGTGGTTGGGTAGTACCACTTTTTCTTCGCTTTGGCATGACGAGTAACCGGGCTAAATCAACACAAATACATGAAAGACACACAATACTTGACAATTATAACGCACAGTTTCGGATCCTGATAAATGTATTCCCAGTATTCTGCTGCTGTTTCTATAATTGTATTGCTAGTATCCCGCTGCCGTTTCTTCACACTATTGACAGGTGAGCAAAACGTGGCTGGAAACTTGCTTGACTGGTTTTTGTAACCGGTTTATTGTAGTGCGCAATCTGGTATTTAGCGCATGTGACTTATACTAGCTGTAGCGCAATAAATCCCTTGACACTGATCCCTGCATGTTAACTTAAATTTATTGTGAACAATAAATTACATATAACTTTGGCTGTGTTCATCGTATTAACTTCAAATAAAGCTCAGAGTGCTCACTATTTAGAGGCGAATAATTTGATATATAAGATCATGTGATGCGGTTTTAAAAACCTAAAATGGCGGACTGTTTTTATTGATTGTGTCACAAAGAAATCGATCGCATGTAGGTGTTTGAAACTCACCTCAGTGCTTTAAGACATTGGTTCTACATTTTAGTAAGTTAGATAATGTTGTTTATTATTGTCAGGCGAGTCTTTTAGTATAATTTGTTATACAATTGAGCACTTGTAGGGGCTATGTCAATGCTATAAACTTATTATATATTTTTAAAACACTAAATGCGCAATAATCATAAAACGTGTGGGCTTTCAGGGTAGACTATGCACACAATTCTTGGTCCTTAAAGGGTTAATTAAAATGGGCGATAAGACCGGTTTTCCCAGAGACAGTCACATTTAATGATTCAATTGCAAGACAGTATACATGGTTTATTGCTACTATTTTCTTACATACGTATTTCATAAAACAACAACAAATTAGTTTTTTTGCGTTTACAACAAGATAAGAAAAATTTAGACAGGAATAAGAAACCATAAAACAAATTTCAATGGTTCACATTAAAATAGAACAAAGTTTAATAGAATAACATATCACTCACTGCCTACATACTAACCTGTTACATTTGTGGGCTGCTCATGATTACTTGAAACAGGTAGAATTTCAACCTTTAATTTTCCCTTAATCTCCATAGCCAACACTTTTAATGATTCATTATACTCCTCCATTACTGATAATAGTTTTAGAAAAGAGTCAGTGTTGTCATTTATCAAATCTTTCTCAATTTTGTTATCTAAGAAAAAATCAGCTGCCTCTGTTGCAGTAGGCATAGCCTTCACCTTATCTTTAAGTCCACCAGAGCAAAGATCTTTTGTGTATAGTGCAGCAAGGAACACAACATCTTTCATAGGTAAGGAAGTAACTAGTTTCATATAAAATTGTTTAAACACTTCTGAGGAAGTCATCACTTATCTCGGCAGTATCTGTCACAATATTAATACACAATAAGAACATGTAACTGAGTTAAATACTACATAAACACAGTATAATACAGAACTTGAAATCTAGCAATTATGATCAGTGAATCTTGGCCAATAAAAGTTGTGAAACACTAGCACTATTGAGGCTACAGCAAGTATACTGTACACAAGAATAGAGCTTGGCTCAACTTCTAATCTGTAAAGCAGAAAGAATGTGAAGCCACAGGTGCAATAATACCACTTGAAACCCAAGACATATGGTAGTGTGTTGTGTGGTCAAGAAAGCTGGTACACCACACCTTGAGTATATTTACAGCAAGAAAGAAAATACAATATTCATACATTGCTCCTTCTCAAATTGAAATCGTTATTGTACTGCAAATGCCCTCAACATCCCTATACCAAATTTACCCTAACATAATCGTGAAATACAAGGCCTTAAAGTTCAACTTATTTCTCATTTTTTGTTTGTTTATTAATTTTAGGGACTTCAGGGGCTTATATTATTCTTTTTGTACACCTTACAAAAATGTGCAAAAATGCATAGTTCGATTTTCTTGAACTTTGGTGAACTGTAACAACGAATTGCGGCAAAATCACACACAATGTTTGGTGCAATCTGAGAAATATTTATAGAGCTACAGACAATTATTTGCATTAAAAAGATCAACTTGTTGTCACACTACAATGTAAACTACTAAATTAAATTGAAAATTTGGTATGCGCATATGTAGGTTAACCATCATAACTCAAACCTTTTGTGGTTTATCGCAGTGATAGCTACAGAGTTACATAGTAAAAACCAAACAACTGTAAATCACGGGGACAAGATACTCTTAGAACAGTGAACATGGTATAACAAATGTCAAAAAATCTTACCAGCATTTGAACCAGAGAACCCCATGTTGAACACCCAAATCCTTAGCCGCTGCTAACACAGTTATTCACATCCCTTAATTTCTACTTTATAAAATAATAAATCTATACTCGTAGTAAAAAAAGTCAAGGACAATCTATTTAGAATCTCGATAAAACATGTACACTCTAATAGAGCATTATTAAAGTAATCAATAAGCTCTTAGCTGTATCATCATCATTGTATCTGTAGATGATAAGAACAATGATTTTTGTAAAAACAAACCTTAAAGCTGGTTTATGGCTGGTTTTGGAGTATTTAAAATCAAAAATGAAGTGAAATTCATGCAAAACAACCAAAAGCTCTATAAAAATGGTGCAGCCTTCAAAAGACTGAGTGAAAAGATGTGAAATCAAAGGTGGCGGCCACACATGGATGCAATTTTGATTTCATAGCTTCTTTTCATGGCCTTTCACAAGTTTGTTCACGCAGAATTTTTGAAGGCAACACTCTTTTTATACAGCTTGGCTGTTTTTGCATGAATAATGTTTACAAGGTGCTTGAAAGTACTCTGAGAGATGACTGTCACTTTGCATGTGAAAAAATGATTGCGGTATTAACTACGATTTCAGATATGTAGGTACTAGTTTCTTCATGCTGATTTGAATTTGATACGGTAGTACCAAGGCTCTAAAGTGCTGTGTTTACATATACAAAACAAGATCTACAGGCTCTACAATCACTAATACTCTCACATTTTATTTCTCTCATCCATAATACACAATACATCAACCTGTACATACTTTTAAATACAGTAGGTATAAAAGTATAGGATACATTATTATAGTTATCACAAGTGTACACATCCACCCATTTGTGGTTATTAGAGGAATGATAACAAATCCACCCAGTGGTTGTGTGGGTATACATAGGAATTGTAGGACTTATTTACACTTTTACAGTAGCAAGAAATGGTTTGCACTAGGGCTGAGCGATACTGCCGTTTTAGTATCACGATTGATACTAAAGCCCCTATTCACGATACTGAATAGTTCACGATATTTACAAATAAGTCAATCATAGCTGGTGCTACATAATGTATTGATCAGTATTCCTGCAGGAAGTCATTAAAGGTAGCATCAAACTAGCCATTATCATCCTTGTTTACAGTAATTGTAACACATTCTTTGAGGTTATGTTATGGTGTTCACACCTCTCTGCATGATATGACTACAAGGATTCTTAGCCTAGTACTGCATAACAAATGGATTTTTAATGACAATAATGTACAGGCATGGCATCACGATAGTTAATAACAAAATATCGCAATATCAATACTTTCAAAATATCGCGATAAATTATATTGATAAAACGATAATATTGCTCAGCCCTAGTTTGCACTGCATATTTATCGTATCATATTTATCCTATGAGTGGCAAATGTATTGAACAAACTAGTGAAGAAAAGGATTTTGGTGTTATGATAGACAATCAGCTGAAGTTTCATAGCCATGTATCTGCCATAACAAGCAAAGCTAGGAGACTCCTTGGGCTCATAAGAAAGTCATTCATTAACTTGAATGTTCAAACACTTCCTTAGGCTATTGTAAGACCATATGGAAATATTAGAATCTAGTTGAACAATTTCAAAGAAAAGCAACCAGGCTGGATACATCTGTTAGTCATCTTTCATAAGTGACCGGATTTACGAAAGTGGACTTCCACACACATCCAGTTTAACAACTTTGCAGTTAATAACTTAAGATTGGAAAACGCTATTGACTTGAAACTTGGTCAATAGTGTGTACCAACATAGCTTAATTGATGGAGAAAATTTCAGGTTTATATGCTGGCTGAATACTGCATTATGGTCTCCCATGCAAGGTCATAGAATTAAATTTGTGTGGAAGACCTTTTTTCGTAAATCCGGTCACATTGGCTCAGGCATCTCAATCTACCATCCTTAAAGTATAGACAATATAGTGGTGATATGTCTACAACATACAATATCATACATGGCAATTTATATCTTGATCAATCCTTGTTCTTTACAAGAAATTGGACAAACGCAAGAGGACATCCTTACAAATTATTTAAACCTTTTTTCACCAATATAGTTAGACAACATTTCCACTCTCAATGAAATATAAATGACTGGAATGCACTTCCTTTCAGTGTAGTGGGGGGCAACATCAACTAATGAGTTTAAATTAAGTAACCCTTGACAAGCACAACAAAGATAACTTATATTTATACTGAACTGTATAGTTAGTAGTATTGATGAGCTTTAAAGATCAGGGCTTATAGGCTTTTACCTTTCATATAATCGTATTAATACTAGTACAATGCCAAAGTAGGAATTTCCCACCGAGCTATGCTCATCGTTCTTCTCTTGTTTCACTACTTTTTATCGCTTGGATTCCTACTTTATTTTTAAATTTATAATTTTAAATATACTAGTTTGTTTAGTTTTATTTGTTAAGGCATACAGCTAGCTATAAACATGTGACTGTTCTATTAGGGTGACTGCTGTGTTAGAGTATCTCGAGGCAGTGTGCTTGCCCAAAAAGGGGGGTGGTTTTGATCAATTATAGAGTATGTCGAATCAGCCTTCCAAATTGAAGGTGTGTGGTCACTGAAATACAGCTAGTGCAAAAGGGGTGTGTCGTTGTGGTTTCAAACGATAGATTGATAATGCGTACAATGAAGAATGGGTGTGATCTTGTGACCTATCGTGAAGCTACCTAGTACCAGTACCAGTACCTCCGTAGTACCAGTACCTCCGTACAGTACCCTCCATCATAGATTATATCAGTAAGGTATATAATCTATTCCTCTGTACAGTAGCGTAGTCTATGTGCCTTAAATAATCTTGTGGCATCTATTATGCTGCTTAAAGAGAGTGTTGATACGGAAAATTTATGTCTCTATATGGTTTCGTTGGATGAAGAAGAAGACAAGCAGCCTGATTGAATATAAAAGAAAAAACAAGGCGCAGAGGGAACACACTCATCGGAACCACAAAAGGCACATCCCACTGGTGAGTTTGCTATTGTTGCGTAAAATGGTGGCTGTGCACTGCTTCACTTGGCCTCTAGGCTTGCGACTGTGATCAGGCAGTCAGGCAGTCAGTCTAAAATTCAAAGTTTTGGCGATTTTTAAAATTCTGTATCTGGTCACCTGTAAGAGTTTTGTTGTATTTAATGCTGTTTTATGTATTATATGGACTAGTACTATTCCATAAAGGTGATTTTTGTCTCCTAAGGTATCTCTAGGATGATTTTTTAAGGTGTGATTTTTGGGTGGCGCATGAAAATTTCACATGGATTCCTACTTAAATGGTACGACCGTACCGTTTGATTATGCAATAATGCTCTAAGCTATGTAAGATCACTTCAATTTAATCAGTTGGTTTCACGCACCCAAAATGACCCATCTTTACAACAATTTTTCATTGATAAAAAAATTACAACATACAATATCATTATGATTCCTAAGCACAAGCCTTGCAACTGCAAACAAGCTATGTACATTCATCAGTATTAGCTTTTAAATTATCCCTGCTGCTCTAGCTTTGTTTGCATTCCAAAAGCTTCTTCTGCATCAAGCTATCAAACATGCATGTTAATGGCAGTCTGAAGTATAATACGTCCAAGCCTTAAGACCAAAACAAGCAGATGAATTCACCTTATCTTTGATATTAGATAACATGTGCATGAAGTGTTTTCAACCATCAGCTGCTCCTGGGAGGTTGATTTTGGACTTCTTACCTTTCTCAGTGTTGCGCTTCCTTAATGAGTGCTGCTAATTGCATTCCCACTCCTTTGAGAGTATTTGTGACCATATTTGCGAAAAGGGGCCTTCCACAAACATTCAATTTACCAACTTTGACATTTACTAACTAAAGATTGGAAAGAGCTATTGACTTGAAATTTGGTTAGTAGTGAGTACCAACATAACTTAACGGTGTTACGGATGAAGAAAATTTCAAGTTTACGTATAATTATGTTAACTGAATACTAATTATGGTCTCCCAAGTTCATGGAATTGGATGTGTGTACAAGACCCTTTTTCACAAATCCAGTCACATTTCTGTACAACTATACCACCAATATAAAATGGCAAGAAAATCTAGACAGCTCTTGCATGCTAAAAGTAAAAAATCTGTTCACAGCAATGAAAAGTTTGGTGATCAAACCCTTAACATGTAGCCAGTAATATACTTTAATGTAATTCGTGATATCTGACAACTCATGATTCCATTAAAGTCAATTGCATTCAAGATACTCTCCTAGACAATCACTGAGAAGTAAAATGTGTACGAAAAATGTCAACTGTTGTTGTTCAGGTTTGAACCAGGGACCTCCACACCTATACACCCAAACCCAGTGGCGGAGGAAGCAGTTGATGTTGATATGAGGGGGGCTGACCAGGAGCAGAAATGAACTGAGGCACTATATTGCATGTCTCTGGTTTGGTAAGGTGAAACCAAAAAAAGGTAACAGCCAGCTAACAATAGCTGCCCACTTCACCAGCTATGCATTTATAGCTGATAAACTATATAAAAATCCTTAGTGACTGCTCTATTAGAGTATCTTGATCTTTTTCACGCTTTTCAGCCCTACTCCAAGAAAGATAATTTTGGTGTGATATCATTCTGAGGAGGAGCTAAGCCCCTAGCCCCACCCCTTTCTGCAGCCTATTCCCAAACTCTTTACCACTCTGAGACTGCTGTCAGTTACTTATCTCATTTAATTTCAGTGTAATTCCAGTTCACTGCACCAAATATATATTTCATATATCTATCTAGGTGTACTACTATCGACTATTATAACCTTCCTTTATTTTCCATATAGCACTTTTGGTACTTTACAAAAGACACAATTAACTATTTATATCTGACCAGCTTAGTGAAAACTGGTTGTCATTTTCACAAAATTCTGTTTTGTGATAAAAAGAGTTTTGAAATATAATGCACATCCAACATGAAAATCTATGCACATTTTAATTGCTTTGATAATTTCATTGGATTTGCCTGTTCACAGTAAGAAAATATTTCCATTGTGTTCATACGACAAAAGGCACATGAGTATCAGGAACTTATTTTACAATGTGGTAACAATAGAGTTTAACATCATCACACCTTTGTTGAAATGCCATAGTTCTTTGTTCACATGAAGGAACATTAGGCAAGCACTGGTTTTATCACTTCAAGATAAAAAGACTGAGCCAGGTCCCATCTTTGTGGCTTACAGTTGTCAGCTACGTTTGACTATTTAAAAAATTATAATTTATTTGCCATATTGTTGCTACGCAAATCAAATTCCTTGCCAGTATAAATGTCAAGAGCTACTGCTAGTACCGTATGTTTATCACAAAACTTTGAAACTTTGACAGTCCATTCCTACAGATCAATAAAATGGAATTGAGGAATATGGTGGTTTTTACTCAGCTGGTGACATTCTCTTATGCAAACACTGTACATGTATACTAAGAAAAGTTGACTATTTGTCATTTTCTGACCCATTCAGCAATTAGCTGACTAAAATTTCATTTCACTTTTTAATGGTAATACAGAAAATTTCTGTATAAAACTTTCCAACTTGTAAATTGTGTAACAAATTTCTGCCCCCTACATATTGTATTACTAGCACTGGAATATGTACAGACATACAAAGTGTAAATTTGCATAGGTATGTAAAAAATCTAGACAATGAGCATTAGGCTGAATGCTATGGTATGTTATTACAAGTGCACACATCCACCCACTTGTGGTTATTAGAGGAATGATAACAAATCCACCCAGTGGTTAGGTGAGTAGGACCTCTGCCCTGTACAATCACAGATACTGTACATGTATACATTATGTATGTACATACTTTAAACAAATGGTAAGAAAATAAATATCACAAACTATAAAGGAAAGTTTATAATTTATATCGATGACCATAAATGTACACATTACACTGTAAAATCAGAAAGAGTAATGTATACACTATCTACAGAATAGTCTACCTTGACTTTAATACGTACCGTAATTGAACAATGCTCAATGCAGTTTGCTTTATATATGAGCGGACCTGCAAAAACCTGGCATAACGGCACAAGCCTAAATAATCAAAACATTTGAGTCATTGAAAAAAGAATTCGTAAAACTTTATAAACACTTTATTGTTTGTGAAGAAAGGGTATAATGATAAAAACCTGGATATCAATTATTTGCCTACTCAAGGGAAGTTTGAAACGTTTTGGTTCGTTGCAGTACACTAAAGGATACGTGAGTTATGGGTGTTTGTTTACGTCACATTGAAGTGATCATACACAGCTGATCTTTCTTCACTGATTTCGTCTCTCTATGTAGTAAAGAAAGGTGATAGAGGAAAAACTTACACAGTTATGGACGGAAAAAATGGAATAAAATGAAGGTTCTAGTTGCAACTCTGTACTTCATTACATTTATCAGTTAAGCCATTTTTGTAAGTGCCTGTAATTTATTTTCCCAATGCTTGCTGTACAAATTGTCGATCTTTCAGTTGTTGCTACTTTGTAGGGCTGCAACTCCAAAAGTTGTTGGCATACAAGGCTGAAACTTGGCCAGAGTATACACTCGGCTAAGTAGATTATAAATATCCAATTTGAAAAATGCACCATTATGCCAGTTTTCACAGATCTGGTCACAAATAAGTACATTTAGCTCTTAAAACTAATTCTATTGCAGTACAATCAAGTATGAGGATACATGACACTTGACTACAAAGTGCACTATATCTACGTACACAAAACTTACCTAGAAAATCCAAAAACTTTTAGGATAAGGATGCTTGATTCATCCTATAAGGTGAATGTTACGTATGTAGCACAGAACGCTATCAGAGATATAAATAAGCTTATAAAATGCACACACTTTATCTAATTACAAAGAATCATGCTACTTAAAAAATCAGATCATTCGCCACTTGCAGCCCTATAAGTACTGTATTTATCCATAGTAATGCTGGACTATAAGACACCAGTCCTAAATAAATGTCAGGGGGGCACTACCTTAATACAAGGTCTTGTATGGTGATTACAATAGTTTGATTTGTAGAACAAGGCGTAAACTTATAATGAAACTTGTTATTGTGACTTATCAAATTGATGTCAACAGTAGTTTATACAACCTCCCTTGTTTTACTGCTTTTTACAATCACAATGGCTCTATAACAATTTGTTATTCAATGTACTGCATATTACGTCCAAAGAAACAAATGCTGGATGAGTACAACCATAATACTGTTGATTAACAATCCCTTCCAGTACACTGCTATATACAGTTATACACAACTCCTACAGGCTTGTAACTGGCTACAGTACAAGTACTTATCACTGGTAAGGCTTACAACTAAATTGGAACTGTGTACGCATGGACATCTCTATGTATTGGCATGACTACATTAAACTTCCACTTTTAACCAAATACACTGTACATGTTAAAGCATCGGCTACTAGAACTATTGATAACCAATCAGACTAGCTGATGTCAAGCCATTAAAACAATACTTTGATATCAGTGTTATGTTTGGAATTGGCTAGTTACACATTAGACCAGTTATGTGAGTGTCTTCCAGAGTGATAGCTAACAGATTCCTCTACCTAATAGCTAAGCAGCACAACTATGTGTGTGGTGGTGTAGCTAGTGGCAAATAAATAATTCAATATTTGCTACCTGCAAAGTTATTCAATATGGTTGTCACCATTATTAGTGAAGTGCACCATCAGACCAGACATTTGTCATGTAAATAGCAGTGCCTGCATATCTCTATTTAAGTAACACCCCTTCAACAACCATGGCTGAGAAATAGTCTAAAAAGCAAATGCAAGGTTAATTCTAAGTTGCAGTTCATTGCTCAATTTTTGTTACTGTGGGTATAAACTGCTAAAACTAGTCACAGTTTCCACTCAGCATAATATGTCTGCCTCTATGTCTGCAGCAGTAAGACTTGGCCCAAGTACCGGCAAACCCACCCAGTATTTCCAATGTGCGATTACGTTATCAACTATTAGATACAATTACACACTTATACTGACATACCTACCCGGCTAAGCCGGATGTGATCTTGAGTCAAGAACGTTTCCTGCTCTGAAAATACACTTCAAGGGGCGTCACTCAGGCTGAAGCGCTAACGGTGTAATCCACGGATATACGATATACCGAGCGATGGACGTAAACAATTTCTGGTTCAAATTGATCTTTTACACGCACAAAAGTACTGCAAAAGAGACTAGATAACAGACAGACGAGAAGACACGCACAGTCACCGATCTCTATGACGATACACACCCCATTAGGTATCATGTGACGTCAAGTTATCACGTGATTTGTGGCAATCAGATACTTAATTTACTGGACAATTGGACTGGACTGGATTTATTCAATAATGATGGTTCATCTCTCTTTGCCATAGAAAATGTTGTCAATCACGACCGGGATCAAGAATGAGTCGAGTTAATTACTGCTGCAGCTTGGATTTGAACAGGGGTAGATTGTTACTTTCTCAGTATCAAGTCACTAGAAAAAGCCATTCCAATTATGAAGTGTTCTTGAGAAAAAGCTGTAATCACAATTGTTAACAAGTATAATGAACCTTCTGTACTATCTATGGCTGGACCTACCTAGGTCTGTGTCAAATATGCCAGCATGATAGACTGGAGTAGCCCGCTATGCCAGGATAACGCTAGCCCTAATAGTATCCGTAATGGGTGGTAATTTCAAACTATGAGGCTTAATTCCATAGTAATAGATCAATATTCTCTAAAGAGTAGTCAGTGCCTGAAAACTGCAAATTGCTATAGAGCAGTTGAATGCATTCGTAGCTCCAGATTGATACTCTTTAATAGAACAGTCACTTTGTATAGTGGATAAAATCAAATACAAGAAATGTTGACATTAAACCTAAGAACATAGCTAATGCAAAACTACTCTGCCACATCTAAAATAATACTCATAGCAATTTGCATTCCTCTCACACTAATTACTGGAACGTTAAACTTGAATCTCTGTCTGTTCAAAACAAATGCTTGCCCTGGAGCAAGATTGTCCAATATGGAGGAAGCTGATGTATGGACTTCCTGAGAAACAATTGTTTTTTCTATTGCATGCTAGTTGTGACACTTTGCCAACTCCATGCAATAAATCTGGCAAGATGGAATATCATTGTTAGTCTGAAATGTGGTCTTTGCCATTTGTCCCAGCCTACATCTGATCACATTCTAACTGGTTGCTCCAATGCTCAATGGAGATACACATAGCACCACGACTTTGTTCTTTAGGTCTTTGTTAACAGGTTTAAGACAGATCTGCAAGTTTTATGCTGATCTCCCCGGCTATCATGTAAGTGTTACCCATGAAGTACTATTCCACCTAACCTATATTATCTTCATCTCTCAGTAGACCAGATTTGATATTGGTTTCTAATGATGTCAATATTTTGTTTGAACTGTCAGTTGTAATTACCAATACTAAACACCATCTGTCAGCTGCTAACAGCAGAAAACTAGATCACTATAGCCTAAAGCCCATTATTATTGTACCTTCAATGTACTGGCCTGTATGCTCAGCTTGCTACAATTGAGATTGGTTGCTTAGGCCACTTTACACCTGCGATACTGACCAACATATCTTGTGCATGCAAGTTACCATCCAGAGCTATTTAGCCATTGTTTGCTCAAGCTGACAGAATTGCAATATCCTGCTCAAACAGAATTTTAATGTTCGCTCTGGGGTCTGACAGATCTTTTAAACTAATATGTACAAAGAAAAATTAGGAATTTTCAAATAGAGTAGGGACCATAGCACATCAATAACCAGAAACAAGCTGGAGTAGTGCAAGATATTAAACCAAAGTAAAATAATAAGAAGTGTTATATTCCTACTGTGCATTTATATTATGGTAGCTATCTTGAGCACAGTAGGGATATAACACTTCTTAATGTTTTACTGTGATTTAGTATTGCACAGTATAAGCTACTCCAGCTTGTTTCAGTACTTGTTATCGATCTGCTATGGTCTCTATTCTAGTTGAAAATTTTCTGTGTACTTGTTTGTTAACTTTTTAAGTACTATAAATAATTATTGTGACTGGTAAACCCACGCAGATACTGCATCTGAAATGGTGCCACATGCTCCAATTATCATCTGAAAAGTGAAGGATTCATTATGCTTCGTTGTCAGCTATGTTCAACTTGTTAAGCAGCATTTCGAATCAAGAACTGTTTGAAAAGCACCTCTGCAATCCACGCATACCGAAAGAAAGAAATGGTGCTATGTACCCCAGTTATATCAATTATTGTCTGAAAAGTGAAGACTCATTATGCTTCTTTGTCGGCTATGTTCAACCCATTACACAGCAGTACAAATCAAGAACTATTTGAAAACCACCTCTGCTATCAAAATAGCTATATATATTATGAAAAATATGGATTACTTCTGTTGCAAAGGGAAGCCATCATGTGCTACTACCAAATCGACACATTTTGCTGTCAGCGAAGATAAATGGGACACAAAGGAGGACACTGGTAAGTCCATGAAGAATTCATTATATGTACTGCAGTATGCCTAAAGGCACCTGTCGGTCTGAAGTGATGTCAAACAGTGAAAAGATCAATCCCATAGCCTTAGCTGTTATTGAGTTGCGTTTGTTTGAAGGCATCAGTCAGTTACTCAGTCAGTCAGTAGAAAATTCCATTAAATAAGTTGTTTTTTTTAAATTCTGCAGCAACTTGTTGAAAACATTTCGGGTTGATCTGAAAACTTGTTTGGGCTTAGTTTTACCTAACCGATGCTGCCTCATCATCATCGAGGGCTGGTTTTTGGGTGATGTTATCCCATGGGGCACGCCTACTTCTCTGTGATCCCTACTATATATACAGTACTATCTTACTGTATGATTTTTTGTTGAATGTGTGTTTGTGTTTCTCTTGTATGTATGTTTGCCTTTCCAGGGCTACTTTAAAGTTTCTTGGTATACCCCCTGCCCTTATTTGTTTCTTGTACATTTGTCTTAAACCGTAAGACAAATGAATCAATGAATCTGAAAAGTATAATAGGTAAAAAATTGAGAAACCCCTTATTTGCATTCAAGGCAAAATTTTGAAGGTATTTGACTAAGGCCTATACCTATCAGATGACCATAGTATAGCTATCTAGCTAGCTACACAGTGGTGTGTCAAAACATGGTCAAGACATTGAAACACATCACGACACATAATAATAGCTATGTGTTAGGTACTATCAATTTACAGTAGTAACTAATAGTATGGCATATTCCTACACATATATAGTGGTAATAGCTATACTGTTCTAAATGTGGATCCAAGTAAGAGGCTCTATAGCTACATAGCTTTTTTCTAGGCATATTGCGAGTGCATTTCATTGAGGTTAATTTCTACTTTGCACTGTTTGCAGCTAGTTCTTAGAGAACATTTTCTTAACCTTGCTGTTCCCAGACAGATCTCCTAACGTTACAAATTTTAACAGTGCAGTAGAAAAGTTTCCTACATGTATGTATATATAATTGTATATAAATTTTTAATGTTATAGCTTTTGCTACTACTGTAATTTGCTTTTTTCAATGTAAAATAATTTTCGTATGCAAAAACTTCTTAGTTCTTACACAAAAATTCTAATAGAGCAGCCATTCCCATAAATCATACAAAAATATTTTTACACAAAAAATTTTATCATGAATTTTTATTTTGCATGATAATAAAGTGAATTATGGTAGCACCACTGTATTGTTTTTTTTTGTTCCTTTAGACAACTACATGGACTGAAGTAATTAAGTAAAGTTTCTTACTCAAGCACATAACTAACATTTCAATAACTGTGAATAACAACCAATGATCCTCAATATGTGACTGGGCCTGCGAAAACAGGACATGTTGGCACAAACTACACCCCATCACTCTACAGGTGATATCTCATTACTGGAAAAGTATATTTCTATTCTGTAACTTGAATCATGATGCCAATTACATGCTTACTAAGAGCTGAAAATTTCAATGTCATAGTATAATGGTACAAAAAGTTATGAGTGATGAAAGAGTAAAAAAGCAGGCAAAAATCACGTGCCCACATGCCCTATTTTTGCAGGCCCGGTCACATATTTACATGCAAAAAAAAAATGTTGCTAAAACTTGATAAACACACATAGGTAATTGTAAGTACATTACATTAAATAAGTGAAATTAACCATGAAGCGGATGAATCAGAATGATATACTATTTTTTTATTTTCTTTGATATAATAATATGACATACAAAAACATGCTATTATTGTTTCACTGTTGATGTAGAAATAAGGGCAGTGTGATTATATTGTAGTATGGGTACTTCACACCTTTGATATTGTACCAGCTCTGATATGTATCTATATATATTATACATAAGCATCATTTCTTTTAACAAAATTAATATTTCTAGTAACAAGTGCATGTGTGCTAAACACTTCAGTAATATTTACTATACATATCATGCTGCAGAAGATTCAGTCTGCATTCTATTGTGATTTGTGGTACAAAGCAGTTAATTATCAAGGCAGATACAGAAGATGTCAAGGGAAGAAAAATTCCCAGATACACAAAGCAGTTAATGTTACATATGTTATTTTCAAGATGGGACCTCACTCTAGTGTGACCACAACCAAATTCCATACCTGTACATCGCATGACTATATATCACTTGCAGTATGTTGAAATGACTTCTATACTATAGTTGTAATTAATTTTGTAGGAATAATCCCTATGAGGGAAAACCAACATTAGTTAGGAAATATTATACTGTATAGACATTACAGAGTGATAATAATGATAAAGGCATGTAAAACCTTACAAAACATGTCATCATAAATTGGAACATGTACAGAACCACTGTAGCCATGACAAGGTACAAAATGGACAACATCATAATCAAAAAAGGGAATCACACGACAAAAAAAAATATTAATCAACTATCTACATAGTTTGTGAAGCACCCTTTACAGTTTCTTGCCATATTTCAGAATCTATAATAGCGAAACACAGAAGCAGCATGATCTAATAACAGACTTTGATATCCTTAACTCTGGGTGGAAAGAATAAAAATTCTTGATACAGAAGGGATTTGGCAGTGACCTAGTACTACTATTTTGATTTTATATAGTAATTAGCAACACCAAGGTGGCCAAATTCAGCCAATCGGTTTGCTCAGTTTCCTTGTTCAGCAAGACTGAATATTTTGCATGGAGTTCAGCTATTCCAACAAAGTGATGCGAATGAGATTAGTAGACTTTTTGTAATTGCCAACTGAGAGGCATTATCAGCATGGAAATTTGGTAAACCAACAAACACTTAACAAATGTAACATCAGCAAAAGCCTCAACAAGTTTAGAGACCTTGAAGGTGTAAATAAGTAGCAGGACAGCTGCTTAAAACACATGATGTACTTTGATTCACAAAGTGAATGTTTTTCGTCACACTGAATTGACCATGCTGTAAATAAACTGACAAGTGTGGGAAGAGTATCAGATGCTGAGGAATGACAGGGTGGAAACCATTCAATAGGAAATTCCAGGTATATTGTGTGACCGGATTTGCAAAAAGCGGTCTTACACATACATACAATTTACAAACTATGATGACTCATAACTTCAGATTGGAATAGCCATTGACTTGATATGGTAGCGAGCACCAACACAACTTAATTGATGGAAAAATTTCAGGTGTATATGTTTTTTAAGTTATGGTCATCAAAGTTCATGGAATTTGATTTGTGTGGAAGACCCATTTCGCTAATCCAGTCACATAAATATAGGAGTCTTTAAATTCAGCTGAGCCCCCAAACCTAGACTGGATGGTCAGCGTCCATAAGTAAAACACAGAAAATGGGGCAGGGCCTGCAAAGTCATAAACATTATTATGGTATAATTACTTCACATGGTATAATCTCCAAATAATGCTCACAAGTGTACATGTGATGGCTTGTGATGAATTTATGGCACAACAGCACTATAGCTAAAGATCAGGTATGGTTTGACATATAAACCACACACACATTACAAATAACTCAAAATAACCATTCTAAGGAAACTTACCCATCTAGGTCTTTGGTAAAATCAATCTACAGTTTAGATGAAGATGAAACATGCTTTCAAGAAAGATATAATTAGCATTTAACATAATTTGTCATGTTTCTGGATTTCTCCATTCATCCTGAGATAAATATGCTATAGCTGCAGTGTTAAACAGTACAGTACATAATCAAATTGCTCACAATATCAATGAAGTGGTTAAACTCATGCTTAATTACTCATGTTGGCTTGGATGATTTAACCAACTGCAGGTTATTAGTCTGTTGGGGAGAGCATAGCTAATCAATGATTGAAAGTAAGATTGCAATGCATATGGTCTTTCTGCTAGCAGGTTAACATTTTTACTCATTAAGAACTTGCTATAAAGTAGTAGGTCTTTTAGTAGAGATTTTAAAGACCTCATTAGATCAAAGAATTTTATACATAATATCATTCATTTTTAAACGAACAATATTGCACAACATAGAACACGTTATGACAGTATCTCTCTAGCAATAATAGCCATGAACATCAACTAGATCATATTGTTACTATTGTTTAGAGATGGTGACCAAGAAAGGGAAGCTACTATGGGTTGTGTATGTACATGTAAGTAATCCATGACATTCACTAGTTTGTGATTCTCCTTAAACTATTATATCCACTTGCCATCCTCTCAACAACGCTATATTATACTCATGACTTATAATCAAGCCCTTTGTCTGATTTCTACATAATATGTACAGCACTTTGCACCACCATGTTCTGAATGACAAAGATTATTCCTGAGAAAGGCTATAAATTAATATTGTATTCTACTGGCTAATAGCTGCAGCTAATAGTATAGTAGCTGTAGAATGAAGTACAATGTCATAATTAAACTTTAATGGATTTCTGAAGTGCTATATTATAATTATAGGTTTGACTCAAGGCATGTTAACAGCTTAGGTCCAATCCCAACTTTCTAATTCTGCTTCATTGCTTTTTGTTTCTGTGATCCCTACTCAATTATAACATTTGCAATTTGCTTTAAACTTATAACAAATAGGCTTTTCCCAGAATATCAAGAGATCATCTATATTTATACCCCTACGGCTATAGCTACTAGTGGACATCAAATTCCTACATCAGTCATACGCAGCCTATTTTAACGATGACTGCAGTACTAATTAGTATAGCTGCAGGAATACACAATCAGTGCTTAATTTTAGTTCTTTGATTGATATCACTACTCAAATATAATTAATTTCCTTACACTTATTTGTTTACTTTTAAATAATATAATTTATGACTAGTGCACACTGCAGTAAAGGGTAAAGGTGCCAGACAATAAATGTAATTGCATCACTGCCCAACTGACAATAATGATTGCTGAAACCAAAGTAGCCATTCCTTTTAAATAAGGCATACTGTAAGTGAAGTCATATACAGGCAGTGGAATGGGGGAGTCATGGTGAACCCACTTTCTTTGCACGAAAAGATCGATAAAATAGTACTGCAATAAAGCAGTCACCATTCTTAATAGAACAGTCACCTTTACAAAACTTTCATAAACTGTATAATTCCAATAATAATAGTAAAATCATCTATAATACTTTTTTCCTTGTTGTAAACCCCCAAGTCCCAATGAATACATTAAAATCCATCACTGTTGTAACTCATGTACTGTGCAACATTCATTGTCAAAGTTAGCCCCCTCACTTGCTCCCGACTGAAATGCGGTATATTGAAAATTTGTAGAATATACCAACCAAATGTGAATCAATAATAACATAGTTTGTAAATTTTTTAACAGTCCTATAACACATGTACACCAAAGCTATATTATATAGATAGGCTAGCTGCTCAAGTTCAATTATTTTACAGTGTAGGTCTACTACGACTTGTGTTACAGTGTTTAAGTTACCTAACCTAATACATATACATAGGACTTGAGCATTAGAATAAAAAGGCATGTAATATGGCTAATAGCATGAAACAGAGCAGTGGGCCAAAAGAAAAAAATCTTTCTAACCCCAGGATTTAACTGAATACCGCTCTATATAATGAAACCTCAACATTGTTAACTACCACTCTTACTTGTTGCTAACACCAGGAGCTCGTAAGTGCCACAAGGCGCAAAGGAGTGTGACACTCAGGATATACAGTAGCTTTTGTGAAATGCCTTCGCAGCCACATGTCCTTATAGAGAGAGCAGTAATTTCCTGGGCTGTGTTAACAGGTGCTGGCAGTTAATTAATGTGCAGCCAGTGTCAGTAATACTGGCAGGGTAGATAAAAAAATGAAACTCTGTTTAGCGTTTATAAACTCCTGCTAACTAAAACAATACAAATACACTGCAGTTTTACTCTTTAGGTGTCACTATTCTTGATACAGCATTGCAGTTAATAGAAAAACATGTGTATAGCTACAGTTATGTAAATGTTTACATCTATTGGCTAACTTCTACAGTAACAGTATAACAATAATGTGAAATATAAAGAATATAGCCAAAATTAATTGTTATGTTTCATAATTATTTGTCAATAATGGTTCAATGAAAGAAGTAGTATTATCGTTTACTTTCCATTGAGATTTTTAAGTTTGTAACAGTGTCATTACTTTGCAATGCATTTTCAATCTTTCTAATGCCTATTTCTGTAAAATTATTTTTATTTAGGTACAGCTCTGTCAGTTTGCTGTTGCTATGTAAAGCAAATGCAATATCGTCTGCTGCCAGATCAGTAATATTGTTGTTTTCCATATTAAGTCTTTTCAAGGTTGTTATTTTTTGCAAACCTTTGGAAACTTTTATTGCACCTACTGTTTGTATATTATTTTCACCAAGATATAACCCTTGCAGTTTAGTATTATTAGATACAACAATTGCAATATCATCAGCGGCTTCTTCGGTAACATAGTTCTTAGAAAGGCTCAAGTGTAATAGAGATGTTAAGGACTGTAAAACCTCGGCAATAATTTTAATACTTTCTAAATGAAATTTGTTGCCACGAAGACCAAGTATTTGCAGTCTGTTGTTATGGGATAGGACTGTTGCTATATAACTGGCACCTTTATCACCAATGTTGTTGTTTGAGAGATCTAACTCTATTAGAGTTGTTATCTTCTGTAATTCAGTCAATATTGTTATGGCACCTACTGTTTGCAGATTACTTCCTTTTAAAAATAACCCTTCCAGTTTAGTATTATGTGATAAAATAGCTGCAATATCAGCTGCTGCTTTATAACTGTCTTTGATGTTTGAAATTCCCAACATTCTGAGTGTTGTTACTCTTTGCAATGACTTAGCAACTGTGATCAATCCTGTTGCTCGTATATAATTTCCACTGAGATATACCTCTTGCAGCCCAGTATTACGAGATAGAACCGATGCAATATCTTCAACTGCTTCATTAGTAATATTGTTATTTCTAATTCCAAACACAGTCAAAAACTTTGTGTTGTGCAGACCGTTAGCAATCTTTACAGCACCTATTGCCTGCAATTGATTTCCACTCAGCCGTAGCACTTGCAATTTAGTATTACGAGTTAAAATACCTGCAATATAATCAGCTGCATTGGCATTGATATTATTATCCTCTAGGCCTAACTTTATCAGAGTGGCAGTATTCTGTAAAGCATTTGCTATCTCAATAGCACCTACTGAACACAAATTGTTTCGACCAAGATACAATTCTTGCAAATTAGTGTTACAAGATAAAACAATTGCAACAGCCTTAGCTGCATTTTTACTGATATTGTTATTTGACATGCTCAGTTTAATTAGTTTTGTAGCTTTTCGTAAACCTTTTGCTATTTTGATGGCACCTTCTGCTTGTAGGTTATTCCCATCTAAGCAAACTACTTTTACTTCAGTGTTGCAAAATAAAACTGAAGAAACATACCGAGCTGCATTTCCAATATTAGTATATTCCATATCAAACTCTGTCAAACTTGTAGTACCTTGCAGAGCTCTAGCAATCTTCATGACACCAACTGCTTGGAAATTATTTCTGCCTAAGTATACTTCTCTTACTTGAATGTTACGGAATAAAACAGAAGCTATGCTTTCTGCTGCATCACAACTAATGCTGTTATTTCTAATACCAAACTTTGTGAGAGTTGTAGTATTTTGTAATGCCTTGGCTATAATAATAGCACCTTGTGTTTGCAAATTGTTATCACTCAACCCTAGCACTTGCAATTTAGTGTTATGAAACAAAACAGCTGCAATATCATTTGCTGCTTCAAATCCAATACTATTTCTTTCCATTCCAAATTTCCTAATGTTGTTAGCATGCTGTAGGGCTCTGGCAATCTTTATGGCCCCTGTTGTTAGTATATTATTTCCACCTATACAAAACTCCTGTAGTTCAGAATTCTGAGATAAAAGTGCAGCTATATCATGTGCTGTTTCAGTGGTAATATTGTTATTTGTAAGATCAAACTTTTTTAGGTCTGAAAACTGGTTCAAAAACTTTCTAGTTGCTGGTATGTATGTCATAGGAAGCATCTGCAGATATGGTTTGTGAGACCCATTTCTGTGAAGAACAGCAGCTATGTAATCTGCTACTTGCTCATGGCACAAAGCAGTGTGGCATTCAATTGCTGAAGGAAATTTCAGTAAGTAAGCACCTTTTGCATGCATGTTGTAACCGCTTAATTTTATCCTCTTAATGTTAGCAGAAAGCATGGATAATTTACCAATGGTAGCAACATTGTGAATATTAATAATGAAATCAATATTAGTAACTTTTGCATCATTGATCCTCCTTATAAAATCAGTCAGAGAGTTAATCAGGTTATTATTTAGCTTGCAATCTGCAAACTGGCTGCATTTAATTACATGTTGGTTTACATAGGCAGCAATCACTTTATCCTGTCCTACTAAGTAAATGACCAGCAACTTTCCATCTGTGATATTTGATGCTGGGTAGAAATTAGCTTGAAAGGATTGTTTTAACTTATTTGTAAAAGTATTGATAACATTAATTATTGGACTATCATATAAAGCATCAATGGAAATGACCAATTCTTCAACGTGCCATGATCTTACAACATCACACATATTATGGAGTGACTCCCAGTAAAATTGATTGCCAGAGAAGTCAACTGTTTTAATTCTCAGTGCGTCACTTTGAGAAAGAAATATCTTACAAAACAAATCGCAGCTCCTGCTATCAATGTTACAGTTTGATAAGTTAAGCATATTCCACTCTTGTGTAGGGGATTTCGACAACATAATGGCCAGGGTTTGTACATAGTTAGGCAGAATGTATTGATTACTAAGGTCGATTAAGTTCTCCTGAAGAATTCTCTTGACAGCCAGCAATGTTTTTCCATCAGCCTCAGACAGACAACGTAACACATAAAGACGTCTGTCTTTTTGAGATAGAATTTTACTTGATACTGTTGGTCTTCCATACAACATTCTGGTTGCCTTTGCATGAATTCCAGATAAAAAACGCTTAAATGCAAAACTACTACCATTGGTCATGCAAATATACAAAAGCCAAGTGTTAAAATAACAATTCTCCCAAAAAGTTCCTTTAAGCAGCTGTAGCTGCATAACAGGTGACAATGAGGCAATATAGCGGGCTGCCATATATTCCTGAAGAACAAAGTGAACAAAACTAATTGGATGATCATTGCTGTCACTCTCCAGATTTAAATGATGCACTGGCATCAACAAGCCAAGTTTATACCATTCAACTAAAACAATTTTAGGGCATGCCGCTTTAATCTCTCCAAGTGTAAAGACTCTCTGTTTCTTCTTTAAAGAGTTATATGCCAACACTGACAATTCCTTTACAATTTGACTGTAAGGATAAGGTAGTTCATCCAATTTGGAGGTTTGATTGTCTGTTTTTAAAAAAGAAGTGATGATGATAACCAAAGATCTTTCATACAACTCAGTTTGCGTAATTGGCAATAGCTCACTATATTTAAATATGCAAAGCAGCATGGTAATGTTAAGTGGAATATAACATAATGCAGTGATAGTTGGATTAGATTTTACAAATGTTCCAATTTGAGTAACTTTAGCTTTGTGACCCAGTAAAACATGCTGCATGAAGTCTTTCTGATCCTCTTCTGAAAAGCCTAATATTTCTGCTCTGCAGTCCACAATGCCATGGAGATGTGATAAAGCAACTGGAACAGATGTTAATAACAGACAAGACATTGTGAGCATTCTCCGGTGAATTACTTTATCTACAAAATCAGTTTGTAACTCTTTACTGACTTCATCGCACCCATCTAGAATAATTGTAAGATACATACCATCAGTTGCAACAAGCCATTCACTTAACCTATTAGCAAGTGGTTTGTCTTCAAAGAAATAATTCACAAGCGTAGGAATATCCATAATATCACACACTTGAGGGTCACACATAGGCAATAATAATAGTAGTTTAGTGTTGTTGAGTACATTGCGCTCAGCCCATTGTGCAGCTATTTCTTTGGTGAATGTAGTTTTTCCTATTCCCGAACTTCCTTCAATAAGAATGGAATATGGAAAAATTGCAAAATTTTCAAACGGAGTAAAGAGATCATTTATGGCTTTAATAGTTCTGGTACGAATGTCTGCACTCTTTCTGCTTGAAGCATTCACTGCAAACTGTCTCTCATGGCATACAATAGTTAGTGGACTGAAGTGTGTAGGTTGGAAAGGTAAATCGGTTGCAATGTATCTGTTATTCACATATTTTTTGCATAAAATATTAGTGGCTACCTGCAAATCTTTGTTGCCTAAACAGAGATAGATATATTAGACAGAACAGTTAGCAATTTCAACAACAAAACTTAGCTATTACATATATGAGCAGTGAAATAGAGTATAACACTGTTAAATTACATTACAATATTAAATGTTGACAATTTACAAAACACTGAAAGGTGCTTACCAATTTCAATTTTTATTTGACGGATATCCATCAAAGTGATAGTGTGATTAACCATCATTCCAATATGAGTGATGTCAGCTTTATCACACATCTGCTTCAAAGAAGGCGTTATGGAGCCAGGTAGGGCTACTGTGAAGCCATTGTACACCTTCCAATAAATAATTACTGATCCAACACCGGCTGAGTCTAATACAGTATCGGTTTCATCGAGACCTACTAACTTTACTGCTGCAGATTTAGCTTGGCTCAAATCATTGCCCTTAAGCATTGATGGATCCTTACTAGTTTTAGCTATTAAGAATGTTCCCTGTATACCTTCAGTTTTAGACATACTTTGCCAGTGTATTTTGTGAGCTATGTTTATTTCTTCATACCGCTTGATTACATTTAATGCCTCACTGCTTTTAGCTACATCATGAACCAAATACTTTAGCCAAGAAAGTTCTGTGTGAGTGATATGACCATAATTTTGTAATGAGTCTATTAAAGTAGAAAAACTAGAAGCATTTTCATATACTTCTTTGTCAATTTTTCTTCTATTAGTATGTACATTCTTGCTGTGATGAAGTACCAGTTTAAATTTGTCTAAAGGTGTGTCAGATTTGCTAATTATTCCTGTGACTTCAGCGATCATCACTGCATATATTTTCTCAGTTTCATCAAGTCCACTTAAGGAAGAACTGTAAACTGATTTATCAGTAGTTTCATCAACTAGCAAACTTTTAATCAATGGAATCTTTTTGTCTAGCCCAAGTGGAGCAAGTTGTACTGCTTCTAAAAAGTTTTTAACAGTTAAATTCTTTCCAGTTTTAAACCAATGAAGTAACATTTTACAACAACAAAATGTTTCCTTGGGACATACATCAGCTCTGGTGGCATCCTTCCAAATTTCTTTTAAAATACCTTCCGACAATTTTAGTCTGGTACCAATTACATACCAATGATTTTGTATCAAAGAGACAGTGTTCATTAATTTTTCAATATCTGGTTTATCATCGGAGTGACCTTCTCCTATAATAACAATAGAATCAATAAAGTGACTTTCTTTCGGACAATCTAAACAATTGCTAACAAAAGAGATACAGATTTAACCTACTTGTCTGAACATGCACCCACTATCAATTACCAGCTGAAAACTAGAGTGGCCATTTCACTTTGTTTTCAGCAAAGTAAAATGAATTGCAATATGCCAATGCAACAAAAGTGGATTCAAACTATATTAAACTAAGATATAATGTCACCATTAATGCAATGTGACCTATAGAAATAGAAATCTATTATACTGACCACGCTTCCTATCGGTAGAATGGTGAGAAAGAAGCATGATAAGACCACACCCCTTAAATATTGTGCAGGACAAATGTCTCAGGCTCACTTGTGATATTCTAATAGAGCAGTCACTTTTATACAACAGCCATGTTTGTAATAGAACAGCTGCATGTATACAACATATCAAACAGTACGGTACAGCTCAGCTCCAAGGTAACATTCTTGCACATGTAAAGTGTGATCAAAACACATCAGAAATGCGAGCAAAATGCAGGGTGAAACAAGGACAAACTGCAGGCGAGACATGGGCGAAATGCGTCATCTCGCATGTGTGCTGTGGCTAAACTTGAATTGCAACACTCACGTGGACTCTATGTGGCTATAACATCATTTTATATGGATGCGTGAGATACATGGAAACGCGAGGAAATGCGTAAGACACGTGGAAAACATGGGTGAGATGTGAGGAAATGTATCTTAGATGTAGGAAAATGTTACCTTGGAGCTGAGCTGTACCATAGGTAAATATGCTCTATAACAAAAAGAGCTTATTACACAAAGCATGTTTGAAAATTACAGTATTGATTTAAAATGAAGTGGGAGTGAAACAAGAGTCCTATTACAACTTAACGCTGTGGGAAATCTCTACTTTAACATTGACCAACTAATTGATATAACATTCCAATGTAGACATTCTCCTACAGAACTAGCATCTCTTGTTTCACCAGCTTTTATTGCTTGGATCTCTACTTCATTTTTAAATCTAAAATAATTATCATTACATCCTCAACTCTTGATGTTACTGTAGAATCAAACTTCATTAAAAGATTACAGTAGTGATTGAATAAATGTGACTGAATTTGACAAAACAAGGCTTCGACGCACAAAGCTTTGTTAGGAGATATGGCGATTTTAAGGAATCATTGTGTAATAACTTCCCAGTGCCTACAGCTGTGCAAACAAAATTTGCACCAATTGTTCATCTATTCACTAGCTATCACTGAGTGGGTGTATACATTTCTGATACCCAAAATATGCCCTGTTTTGAGCAGCTTTATTCGAGCGGGTAATAATGTCACAGGCAGTAGTAATAGGGTGGGGGTGGACGGTGGTCTTAATATACGGGTATAAAATGAAGTAAGAAGACGATTGGAATCCAGAGGCCAAGTTTGGGGTCTCCATGGCCCTCCATGGCCCTCAAATTACTCCAAATTGACTGAGAACACTATTGGCGAGCTCTCTGTGAAGTCCCAGCTCATTACACACCATTATCACAAAGCCATGGCCATTTAATGGTGCCAATCTCACACTCGTGGCTTCGACAGGGTCGGAAGAAAGCTGCTACAGAAACCAGACTTGTCAGTGCTGAAGGAAGTACAGTGTGAAATATGATAGTGTATTAGACCAGCAATCCATTTCTGGTAAAATCGTAAGTTTGATTTTGTGTGTGTGGAAGCCTTGTTATGTAAAATCCGGTCACAAATGACCAAAAACTTGGTTCCACTTGGGGAACTTTGAGATAATAAAGTCACTCTGTAAGGTTCCTACAGATACATATACTTGAAAGTAACAGGAGAAGACATCCTGACTGCCCAGCAGACTCCTGCAAGAGTTTGAGTGTTAATTGGATGGCTGCAAGTTTGAGGCTGCCCAAGTCCAGTGATGGATTTTTTCTCTCCTTTCTCCACCTTTTCAGACATACTTTCTGTAACAACTTTAAATAGGCTGTAGGACCTGGTGTCCTACAGACCTTCAGTACTTTTGTTGTAAAGTCTTAACAAATAAATACAAATATATCATTTGCTTTCCTGATCCAGTTTTGTTATAAGTACATATAACAATTTGCATACTTGTCTGCATTTTCAAGGTTACTGTCCATACAAATTTTCATATAATACATTAGTAATTACCTTCAGAGGAAGCCAATGTCGAACTCTCACCATCATCTGATGTCACTTTTAACTGTATATAAAAGTAATAGTAATACATATGCAAAATTACAATAATTATGTGCATTGCATTAAGAGCTCATAATATTTGTAGTTTTTAACTGGAGTACACTTACAGTAGTTATAGCACTATGTGTGGGCAGAAAACGATTAGTTACATGGCACCCAACCCTAAATGAAGGTGACAAGGACAATTAATTGCAGAAGAAGAGCCAGAGCAAAAAAGCACTCTAGAGGGTATTCAAAGTATTCCATATCCAGAGTGAAGTTATTGTTTTAATGAAGGCTACTTGGGGAGCCTTTAATAGTTTTGCCTTGAGCTCCAGCTCAAACTTGGAATCATTTAAACCAGTTAGACCACCATCTTGCTTGTGCTATAAGAACAACATAGCACTAAAAGAGTGGTCTTGAGACTAAACGTAGCACTTGGCATGCTCCATGCTATATTTGTCCATGCTATATTTTTTCATTATAGTTCTCACGACAGTGCTTCAACTATTACCTATACACATATACATAAAATAAATGCATTTTTTTCTTACGTGATCTACATACAGTACCACTCAAACACAACATTGCACTTGTTTGCACCGTATTCCTGAGTCACAAGTATTTAGTGAGTAAAGTCGTACGTACAATACATCTCGCAGAATTGCAAGTAGATTTCACTTGCAAGAGCTCCAGTGGTGTAGCCAGACTTTTTACCATGCCTGGGCAATGGGTGGGTAAGCCATTTCCCATGTAACACACATACACATGCCAATCTTCATAAGACCATTGATATAGCATTTTAAAAATGTGTTATGCATCATAATACTACACTACAGTATACATGACTAATATAATGCTAATTGAAGTGAACGCCTAGCTAGCTATTGGCCTTCTATTATAATACATACATTTGCATGCATCTTAATGTCAGACTAGGAAGACTACTGAATTAAAGCACGAGGCGCTTTGAGTGCTCTATCATGTGATAACTATGCTCTGCCACCACAGTTGTTAGCCTAGAAAGTTGAAACAAAGAGAAGAGAATTGCTGACTGAACAAGTACTCCATACCATTTGAACTATGCAGCGAATAGTTCAGAAACTTTATCGGTAGCTAAATCCAGCCTATGTCTTTAATTACCCTAGGTAACTGATGGTGGGGCAAAGAAGTGTGATGCCTGGGCCGATACCCTCGCTTGCCCAGGTTTGGCTATGCCACTGAAGAGCTCTACTCACAAGTCATCTGTAATAAAGCAATCTAATCCAAAACAGCCAAGTTGTAAAAGAAGAGTGCGGCCCTCAAAAAGGCTATAGTGAAAAAAAGATGTGAAATCCAAGGTGGCGGCCTAGAAATGGCTGTGATGGTAGGTTTATGCAAAAATTTTAAATTACAACAATTTAGGTGAATTTGTGCTGCCTCCTCTGGCAACAAATTCACCTGTAATTAAAATTTTTGCATTAACCTACCATCACAGCCATTTCTAGGCCGCCACCTTGGATTTCATATCTTTTTTCACTATAGCCTTTTTGAGGGCCGCGCTCTTTTTTTCCAGCTCGGCTGTTTTGGATTATATTTCACTTCTTTTTTATTTGTATGCCCCAAAGCTAGCCTATGGCCGGCTTTAGGGCTTCCTTCTAACTTGTTTTTTTTTTTTTTCTGCAGGAATTGTGGAACAAAGGAAGAAATTTTGTGTACAGTTTTTTGTCTCGTTAAAAATATTTGTATATTTAACAATAAAAGATAGTCATACTGTAGGTAATAAGGTAACTTCTTATACATAACTGAACTGTAGCTGAAACTCCCATTGTTTGTAGCTGAGCTCTTTTCAGAGTGACTTGTTTCTAGCTGAACCCTCTACATGGTGATTTGTTTCCAACACATATTTCTACAGGGTGATTTGTTTGTAGCTGATCCCTATAAGGTAACTTGTATCTACCTGATATCTCTACAGGGTGATTTGTTTGTAGCTGAACTTTCTACAGGATAATTTCGATCTCTCTTCAATGTAACTTCTTGTAGCTGATCTCTCTACTGGGTGACTCGTGTCTAGCTGTATACTCTACAAGGTGATTTGTTTGTAGCTCAATACTCTACAGGGTGATTTTTTGTAGCCAAACTCTCTGCAGGATGATTTGTTTGTAGCTGAACTCTCTACAGGATGGTTTCTTTGTAGGTGATGTCGCTCTAGGTGACTTCTTTCTAGCTGATCTCTCCACAGGATGGTTTCTTTGTAGCTGAACTCTCTACAGGGTGATTTTTATCTAGCTGAACTCTCTCTAGGGTGATCACTTCATAGCTGAACCCTCTAAAAGGTGGCTTCTTCTATCTGATCTCTCTACAGTGTGATTTGTTTGTAGCTGAACTCTCTACAAGGTGACATTTTCTAGCTGAGCTCTCTCTTATTTCTGGCTGATCTCTCTACAGAGTAACTTGTTAGTCTAGCTGAAGTCTTTACATGGTTGTTAAACTCTCTGAATGAAGACTTGTTCGTAGCAGAACTTCTACAGAGTAAATTGTTTGTAGCTGAACTCTCTATAGGGTGCATGACTTGTTTATAGCTGAACTCTCTTCAGTACGACTTGTAATGTTCTGAATCACTACAACAATATATTTGTAGCTGAACTCTCTATAGGGTGACTTGCTTCTTGTTAAACTGTCTATAAGATTAACTTTTTGCAGCTGAACTTCCTACAGAATAACTTGTAATGCAATAGAATTCTATAATGGAGTAGATAAATTAGCCGAATGCTCTATTAGGGTGACTGTTCTATTAGAGTATCTCGGTCTCGCATTTGCCACAAGGAGTTGGCTTTCGAATCATAACTCAGTGGTTTGTAATCTGATTCTTCTGTACTACTGCAAGGACTTTCTATGAAGATCATTCCAGCTATACACCGATTTTCAGCTCATTACTCTAAGCAGTTTGCCTAGTAGGCGTAAAAACTAATACTTTTTTATTCATAAAAATCGATCGCGTAATTGTGACACAGGTTGGGTTTTGTGTCATATCTTCATGGTCTTTATCTCGATTCCTTTCAAACCACCAAAAGGCACTTCTACGACGGTTATCCCATCTACTTAGCAATTTTCAACTCATTCCATGAAGCGGTTTACCCTGTAGGCGTGACAACAAATTGATCTTGTTTTATATGAATAATCAGTCATAACTCCCGAACCATTCATCGGATGTGCACCAAATTTGATGCTAGAATTTGCCTTTGGACTCCCTTTCCGTGTGCCAAATTTCAAGGCAATCGGAGTACGTTTTCGTATTTTATAGCAATTTTTGCAAGTGTGCGAAAACACGAAGAAGAACAAGAAAAAAACAAACGAAGAAAAAAAAATCGAAACTTTAGCAGCTCATATCTCGAAAATGGCTTGAGTGATTTCCTAGTCTCGCATAGCCAGGCCCTTTTCTTTCTTTTGTGTGGGGGCGGGGAAAGAAAAGGGTCTGGTGAACATAGTATAGCATTCATATGAAGAAGTTTTGCTCAAAAACGGAACTATCAGGCCAGCTGACATGACTAATTAGGTGATTTGTCCAATCAAGATCAAAGCAATTAAGCAGCTGTAATTGATTCAACTTGCTATATTTCATTTATTAAAGGCTTTACTGTTGCTGATTTTTCATTTTATAGGTTTTGGGACATCTCTACTGCACTGAGCGTCAAAGATTGGCTATTCTTCCATAGTGCCAGTTCATGACAGATGTATTGGTGTACTAGAACTTTTGCACACATACAGTGTTTCATTAATAAAATAGTTTTAAAGCACTGGATTAAGTGTGGGAAGTTATTTATAGTTAAAGATTGGCCGTGCGTTGCTTGTCAAACCTAACTAGACGAACTCCGTGCCAAAACACAGCTTTAATCTCGCTCCGAATTGCCCGCATATTTTACCTCCGACTTTAGCATCGTTTTGACGAGATATACTTTACGCTGGAAGTGCTCACTACGGCTTGTTAGAAACGCTCAAGAATAGGCTACCAGAATCTAGCAGCGAATCCTGAAAAATCCAAACATGTCACGAGATATGATCGAATCTATAAGAATAGTGAAAATGCCCCATAGGAAATGTATTGAAACCAATTGTGTTCCTGTATTGTCAAAATGACGAGCAGGTTTTTTGTGTACCGAGCTTCATTTAGTATCATTCTGTTCACCATGAGTTGCTCTTTCTCATGCTACTTGCGAATCTGAAATACGTATTTGGAGTGAAAAGATACGTGAGTATAAAGTGTCTGTACAATAGAATTTATCCACTTTATAGTGAACAAATCGGTGAGGCTGGAGCAAAAACGTAGCAAATTTCCGCAAACTTCTTGATATGGTCGTTGGGCTATCTCGAGATTGTGGGATTCTACTGCACAGCTTCCGGATTGTTGTTTGGTACAAATGACGTGATCTGCTGCATTTGCATCCTATTACCATAGATATTTCAGTAGTAGCTATGGTAACAGGATGCAAATGACGCAAATATTAACAAATCACGTGTCATTCGTACCAATCAACAATCCAGAAGCTGCGCAGTAGAATCCCCACAATCTCGGGATAGCCCAACGACGAAGCTATACTATGTTCACCAGACCCTTTTCTTTCCCGCCCCCACACAAAAGAAAGAAAAGGGTCTGGCTATGCGAGACTAGTGATTTCCTTCAAATTTGGTATGTAGACTCCCCTGGCTTGTGGGCAACTCTGTAGCAATTTGGTTCCAATCGGATAAGGGATCACCAAGATACAAGTATGAAAATGATGTTTTCTTTCTTCCTGTTAATATACCCACGTTGTGGCGCGGCGGCTTCTTGGGCCGCACGACATACCATCGTGTGTCTTGATTCCATGATAGACTGCTCTTCGTTGTATGCCTATTCAATCCAAATAGCTTTGCCTGATTATTTTTATCTAGCTAGATAACAAAGTCCTTAGTACCGTTCATTGCAGTGGCAGCTATGGTGATAACAGAACAGGACAGGCTTCTCGAGCTCTACTGCATTGCCAACCATGTGATGACCAGTTATCAACTACGAAATATTTTCTGTGCATTAAACATACTGGTGATCATTTGAACCATTCATGCATTAATTTAATTTGTAGTATGGTACAGATCAAAGGCTGCTGCCAGTGTTATAATTCAGTTGTAAACCATTTGACAAATAAAAAGTACATAACATACTTGTTACATGGTGAATTATCCTGCTTAGGGAAGGTTTTGCAATAGAATGCTTGATGCTTTTGCCCTCATTATCCTCCGAAATCCTCTGTAAATTATTGCAAAATCTGAAGCTGTAGCAACTTTTTGCTGGTCCACACCTTAGTGTGCACTAAGGTGTGGACACTTAGTGTGCACATATTATTAATTTGTACGTATGTAACTACCATAATTATATGTCTGCACTATATTTGGCACCATAAAAGAACTACATGAAATTGCTTAAATGATTGTTGATTAGCAAGAACGTGTAGTAATCAGTACATAGTTATGTAGAAAGTGACAAATTCAATAGTAAAACCTGTACCATCTACAGAACAGTATCGCTCAAACACAACATTGTACTTGCATGCCACACAATTAAACATTGTACAACATTGTACTTGCATGCCACTCATCACTTGCGTGCCATATGCTTGTACTCAACACTCAAAAGACGATTGTGAGTGATGAGTGCTATTATGCTCTCCAGCTAAATCTTGCGAGTATTTTATATTTGTCTCACACTCGCAGGGCACTCACATATTATTGAGTGAGTGGTGAGTGGGAAGTAAACTAGAAATTGGCAGGCTGGTGTAGTACAACAATTGATCCTACAATACAGTGGTGATTGAAGACGGGGTTTGAGTGCAGCCAGGACTTCTGAAACAACTTCTTTAAAATAATGCGTGAGCATGTAAACAGCAGTAGTTGCAATAGATTATCACTCTGGCTCTGACCACAATAAGTCCTATGTATGAACATAAATAAAATGGGTGACATACCCCTGAATTAGCAATTTTTTTAATCGCTCGCACTCTCGCGGCGTGACGTTGCATTTGAGTGGTGCCGTATTACCCTTGTGTTGTGACTTCCTTTGTTGGCCTGGTGTTTCGTTTTGTTTGATGTCTTTGAACTAATTAGTGGCCAAAAGGAGGTACTTACATTACACTTAAAAATAAAGTTAATGTAGCCGTAGCTGTACTAAGTCGTAGTAGGAAACTTTTTACAATATTACTTCAGTACAGAAGTAGCCATACTACACAGTTACACTTTGTACTATATTTTAGTTCAATGCCTAGCTACAGTAAGTATTACAGTGCATAAATTTTGTCCCTACGTAGCCACTAGCTGTTCTAAGTTATATTGTAGTATAATTTTGTACTGATATTATCTTCTCCATTCTGTAGGAAGACTGAGAAGTTCATCTGGGGGCAGCTATAGCTACATGCGTAGCCGGTGACAGTATACTGGGACAAGTGTCATGGTGTTAGGACTCTACATCAGTTGAGGCAACTTCTCATGGCTTAAGTTATATTGTAGTATAATTTTGTACTGATATTACCTTCTCCATCCTGTAGGAAGACTGAGAAGTTCATCTGGAGGGGCAGCTATAGCTACATGCGTAGCCGGTGACAGTATACTGGGACAAGTGTCATGGTGTTAGGACTCTACATCAGTTGAGGCAACTTCTCATGGCTTCAGATCAATACACCTAGCTCTGGTTAGCATTTTCCTTGTTTTAATATAGTCACGTATTGTTGTCTTTTACATTTCAGATCATGCAGTGAAGGCATTGTAGAATTAACTACTTTCTACAAAGTGTGATGAAAGTGAACTACAATACTGGGGAGATTATCTATAAGCTAAATAACTAGCAATAGATAAATGTTTTTTTTGTTTTTCTTTTCAATATCTCACTGTAACGATCATAAAGTTCTTATTTATAAAACAGCCATAGCTTACCCGTAATATAGTTGCCTGCTGACATCACTGTGTTGTGTTGGATACAAGCTGTCCTCATTATTGTTTACTTTGTTTATACTAATACTGGGACTTGCCGTGGGAGTTCCCCATGACTGATTGAATGCTTGTCAGCTAATTGCATGCATAGTGCAATAATTAAACGTACTGCAATTTATAGCAACTTATGCTCATAAAAACAACCGACGTAGTTACAATTCAGGCATGCAGTGTGGACTTTGTACTGTACAAGATACTGTATGATGATGGAGATTCAGGAGAACCTGAACTTTGGACTGTATGATGATGCATATAATGGCGAGGTCTTCCAGTGGTTCATCTCAATGACAAGGACTCCACAGTGGCCTACTAAAACTTACGTACTACCTTGTTAGCACCATGCATGTTTTGAACTTAATTCTTCCAAGTACCCATTTAAAAAACTTTATAGTGTGTACTCTATTTATTCCAAAAATGTTAATATCTATATTTGGCTGTATACTGAATAGTGTCCTAGAATTAATTGTCAAGTTAATTGTAGCTCACACTCACTCACTCACTTACTCCCTCCCTCCCTCACTCACTCACTCACTCACTCGCTCACTCACTCACTCACTCACTCACTCACTAACTGACCACATTCACAAGCCTAGAGGCCAATTGAAGCAGAGAACGGCCACAATTTCATGCCACAACAACAAACTCACTAGTGGGATATGCCTTATGGGGTTCCGAAGAGTGTGTGCCCTTCACGCCTTGTCTTTTCTTTTGCTTTCAATCAAGCTGCTTGTCTTCTTCTTCATCCAACGAAACCATATTGAAGCGTTAATTTTCCATATCAACACTTTCTTTAAGCAGCATAATAGATGCCATAAAATTATTTAAGGCGCTTAGACTATGCTACTGTATGGAGGTACCAGTACTAGATAGCTAACTGTATCTTCATGATATACGTAGGTCACAAGATCACGCCCATTCTTCTATATATTATCGATCTATTGATCAAGACCTCTATGACCACACCCCTTTTATGATGCTAGCCTTATCTGTGACCATATGCCTTCAAGTTGGTAGGCTGACTCAAGGTAATCTAATAATTGATCGAAATCACAATGAACACAAGCACACATCTTTGCAGGCTGTCTCGAGATACACTAATACAGCAGTCACCCTAATAGAACAGTCACATGTTTATAGCTAGCTGTATGCTTTAACACAACTTAACAAACTAGTATATTAAACATTATGAATTTAAAAATGAAGTGGGGATCCAAGCAATAAAACGTAGTGAAACAAGAGATGAACAATGGTAGCTATTACAGCATAGCTCAGTGGAAAACCCCTACTTTGGCACTGAACACAAAATAATTGTTATACCATACCAAAGTAGGGATTTCGCACTGAGCTATGCTGTAATAGCTACCATTGTTCATCTCTTGTTTCACTGCTTCTATCACTTGGATCCCTACTTCATTTTTAAATTTATAATTTTTAATATAAGAATTTAACTCAATTCTGTTACAGCTTTCCTGCCACTGATACACGATGCATTTATAGAGGTAAGCTAACCTTCTGATAATCGTCTTTTAACTTTTGATGAACTGTTGTTAATGATTCCAAATCACTTTTATATTTTGCTGATTCCCTTTTCAATACAACAAAATCAGAAACTTCTTCATCCAGCTGATTGTTCTTAATTCTCAGATTAGTAATTTCTTGAGATAACTACATTAGATAAGTACGCACGTATGTATGAATATATCTAGGTAACTAGGTACAAATTAACCAAAAAAGGCTTATGATTACCTTTGAACATTGATGAAATAAATTAAGTGCGGCCCAAGAAGCCGGCGCGCAACCCCGTGAGTATATTGACAGGAAGAAAGAAAACGCAATTTTCGCACCTCCGTAGCTCTGTGCTGCCTTGATGAAACAACACGAATTTTGCTGTGGACACTCCCTCCACCTTCAGCACTCCACATTCCAAATTTGAGCGACACCGCTTCAAGCGTTCCCGAGATATGCGACTTCAAAAATTGGCTTAGTTTCTTCGTTTTTTTTTCTTCTTCTTATTTTTCTTCCTCTTTTCGCACACTTACAAAAACTGCTATAAAACGCGAACGCCTTATCCGATCGCCTTGAAATTTGGCACACAGAAGGGGGTATAAAGGCGCATCTCTGTACCAACTTTGGCTGGAATACGATAAACAGGCAAAGAGTTATGAGCGATTATTCACGAAAAATAACACCAATATGTTGTCACGCCTACAGGGTAAACCGCGTATGGGAAGAAGCTGAAAATCGGTGGGTGAATAGATTAACTATTGAACCTCAAACCTTTTGTGGTTTGAAAGAAATCGAGCTAAAAACCAGGAAGATACAACGAAAAAACCAACAGTGTGTAACAATTACGCAATCGAGATTAGCTAATAAAAAACAACAGCTTGCCACGCCTACCAGGTAAACCGCTTGGGGTAATGCTTTGAAAATCGCTGTACAGATGGAGTTATCATCTTAGAAAGGCACTTCAATGGTGTAGAAGAATCAGACGTAAAGCCACGGAGTTATAACACGAAATCCAACTTGGTGTAGCAAGTGCGAGATCGAGATATTCTAATAGAGCAGTCACCCTGAACAGAATTCAAGAGATCAGTTAGAAATAAGTAACCTGTATAGAGATCAGCTACAAACAAATCACCCTGTAGAGAGTTCAGCTACAAACAATTCACCCTGTTCAGACATCAGTTAGAAGAAGTTTTCTTGTAGAGAGTTTAGTTACAAACAAATCACCCTGTTGAAAGATCAGCTAGAAGATGTCACCTTGCAGATAGTTCAGTTACAAAGAAACCACCATGTAGAGAATTCAGCTACAAACTAGTGACCCTGTAGATACATCAGCTAGAAGAAGTTACCTTGTAGAGAGTTCAGCTACAAAGAAACCATTCTGTAAAGAGCTCAGCTGCAAACAAATCACCTATACAGAATTCAGGTACAAACAAATCACCCTGTAGAGAGATCAGCTAGAAGAAGTTACCTTGTAGATAGTTCAGCTACAAACAAATCATCCTGTAGAGAGATCAGTTAGAAGAAGTTACCTTGTAGATCGTTCAGCTACAAACAATTCACCCTGAAAAGAGATCAGCTAGAAGAAGTTACCTTGTAGAGAGTTCAGCTACAAAGAAACCATCATGTAGAGAATTCAGCCGCAAACAAATCACGTGTAGAGAGTTCAACTACAAACAAATCTCCCTGTAGAGAGATCAGCTAGAAGAAGTTTCCTTGTAGAGAGTTCTGCTACAAACAAATCACCCTGTAGAGAGTTCAGCTATAAACAAAATCACCCTGCAGAGAGTTCAGCTAGAAACAAGTCATCCTGTAAAGAGATCAACTAGAAGGATCACCTTGTAGAGAGTTCAGCTACAAACAAATTCACTCTGCAGATAGTTCAGCTACAAACAAGTCATCTTATAGAGAGATCAGCTAGAAGAATCACCCTGTACAGAGTTCAGCTACAAAAACAAATCACCCTTTAGAAAGATAAGTCAGACAAAGTAACCCTGTAGAGAGATCAGTAAGAAACAAATGATCTTGTAGAGAGTTCAGCTACATACAGAATCACCCTGTAGAGAGTTCAGTTACAAACAAATCACCCTGTAGAAAATTCAACTACAAACAGATAACCCTGCAGAGAGTTCAGCTAGAAACACGTCACACTGTAAGAGAATCATGTAAAGAGTTCAGGGAATAATTGACATTAATAAATGTATGTATTATATATATATATATATACAATTTGTACATTTACTGATAAAATCTGAAATAGATAAAGTATTTAAAATCTGCTTCATCATTTTCTTCTTCCTGTAGTAAAGTAAAAAAAGATAGGTTAAAAAGACCTATGGCCGGCTTTGGGTTATACAAATACAAAAAGAACTGAAATCTAATCCAAGCTGCAAAAAAAAGAGTATGGCCCTCAGAAAGGCCACGGTGAAAAAGATGTGAAATCCAAGGTGGTGGCCAAGAAATGGCTGTGATGGTAGGTTAATGATAAAATTTTTAATAATGGCAATTCAGGTGAATTTTGTGCCAAGACCAAGCGGCACCAAATTCACCTAAATTGACGATATTAAAATTTGTACCATTAGCCTACCATCACAGCCATTTCTTGGCCGCCACCTTGGATTTCACATCTACTTTCACCATAACCTTTCTGAGGGCCGCACTCTTTTTTACAGCTTGGTTGTTTTGGATTAGATATCATTTACAGTTTATTTTATAAACAGAATTTAGGGCACAGATTTAATGCAATGAGTTTGGGTGATCCTGCTTGAATATTCAAGCGTTTTCACTAGAATTTTTCTTGATCACCTAAGCTATGGTTTTACTAGTGTTTGATTTAACTTGTGCAAGTGCTCAATTTGCTACGATAACACTTAAACAAGTATTTCACTGAAAGCTAGAGAAAATCAACTATGTAAGCCTGGAATGAATTTTTTGAATTGTTGTTATGAAGGTAGTTCTGCTATGAATGGTATCTAGACACCATGCATGCTATTAGTATAATAGTATACCAGGATATTATTGCCGATTGGTTAACAACAAATTCACTGCTAAGCTGCATGGATGTAACTACATAGATCATATTGTGACGTGTATGATTGCTTCAAGCATGGTCCTGGTGGTGTTAGAAGTGTTTACAAATCCACTGAAGGTGAAATAAAAGTGGACATGAATGCCAAAACATATTATATAACAAACATTAAACTCTCATCTTGTTTTTTTTTATATACATATCTTTACAATTGGTAGAGTATTACTATTATATAGCAGGCAATTTTTACAATAAACAATTCAATCTGCACAAATACGTCAGAGTACACAACGTAACTAACACAGTTGAAATAAAAATATTTTAAGTAAGGGTTGAAGCAATAAAAGCAGTAGAACAAGAGATGAATTGATTTTACAGCATACATGTAGCTCTGTTTGAAAATCCTAAGTTATAACAATTATTTTTATGCCAAAGTAGGTGCTGTAATACCATCATTCATCTCTTGTTTCATTGCTTTTTATTGCTTGTACCCCTACTTCATTAACAATAATGTAATAGTTTGTTTAGTTTGTTGTTATATGTAGCTTAGGCCTGTGCCGATTATGCCAGCATAATTTGGGGCATAATAGGAAGCCAAAAGCATCAGCATAATGCCAGCATATTAGGCAAACTTTTTGTGTATTGGTTATGTGAGAAGCTGAAACTCTACCTATTTTGCATGATGCAGAATGGGATAGTGTGCAAACATGATAAAAATCAGATTTACAGCTACGTTGTGAAGAAAAGATTAGTTGAAGATCGATATACTCTAATAGAACAGTCACCGCATAATGAAATATCCTAATAGAACGTTCACAGATGCATTAGGTACTCTAATAGAGCAGTCAAGACACAATTTTGTATGAGCATATTTGGAGCATAATGGTACACAACTGGGCATAATTGGGGCATAATAAGGGAAATTTTGGAGCAATGCTCAAAAGCATAATAGGCAATTTCAAAAGCATAATAGGCTCAGGCCTAATGTAGCTATCATACAGCCATATACATGTAAATGTTCTATTAGTACATCATAGGACTCTGTGACTGTTGAATAACAGTTTTTCAGTCAGCCATTCGCCAACCAAAGAGTGTGGTCACTATTCCTTATTTTAACCATGCTATCATCAAAAACGCAGCTAGATCAGTAAGTCAGTGAAGTCTAAACAGATTGTAAGAGGTGGGGTCTTAATGCTTTATCATCTATATGTGACCGGATCGGCTAAAACCCAGCTTAATGGTACATTTTTCCACTTCTATTTGATGACGTAAAATTAACTGAGTAGTGGGAGAAGGTTACTAAAACATGCTGTAGTACTACTAATATGTACTTCTGTGAAAGGATAGCCAGTTATGGCTGTACGTAATTAACATTATAAATTATACACAACAACTTGAGTCATGTATGTATAACAACCAAGTGGATTGCTGGAGCGGAAAAATTTACAGCGATTATCAACAGACACCTGTTTAATTGTCTGCAACAGCTGGGATAACATTTTAGGCTGTATTCTACCAGTCTAACTGTCGATGCACAAGCCCAAATCCTGCTGTTTCTTTACATTTGCTGTTAAATTGCATATAATTATGATCATGCAATAATTTAACAAGATGTAACATAATGTGTAGTCAATACCAATGGAGTATTCTTTTAAACAGTATTACAGTACTGTTTAATAAGTTTGTAGAACTAGAGCTGGGTCAGTATTTAGTAGTATGTTAATGTTTGACACTCACCTGTACATCTGCCTGTCAATCCAGGTCCTGGATATTCTCACCCTGATGTTGTGGCCCCCATTTAATCTGATGATTAAAGCGGGATTTGGGTGGTGTACAGGGCCTTGACCGCTACATGGGAAAACCTGTTAACTTTGGAAGGCTTGAGGGTCAAACATGCTAGCTTAGTGTTATTTGTTTGGGTGAGAGCTGAGGGATCAGGGGTGAGGGAAGCTTCTCGCCACTGATTCTTGATACTTGATGCCATAGAAAGATTACTACTTTAGTAAGCTTTCCACCCAAACATTAAATCTTGTGCTTATGACAAAACAGCTGGACCTGTACACCACCATGCGCTTCTGTCACCATGACTCATATGGAGTGGGCATTATATTAAAGTATAGAGAGAGATAATGAACAGTATGCATAAAACAGCTATGTGCCTGTGATTGCTACTATAGTGGAAGTTTGTCCTTCTGGCTTTCAGCAGTCTTGCCATTGGTAGCTTGAAGTTAAATATTTTGAGAAGCGAGCAAGCTCCTGTGGGGGAGTTTTAATGTATGTCTGGTACGCATTATTCTTCCATCTTCCCAGTATTTGAATGGATGTGTCTGGAATATTCGCTTGCTTAGCAGTAGTAGCTGCCCAAATTTGGAAACTGTGAGTGTTGTACTGAGTGCTGTCAAAACCAAGTCTAGAGAGTAAAGTGTTCAGGATGTTGCTGAAACGCTGGCGGGTCAGGATGCTTCCATCCTTGAAGATGAAGAGGGGGCTGTTAGGATGATCAGGTCTTATTGCAAGGTATGGTAGTATGGCTTTAATGGGGCAGAGTGTTATGTCTGTTGCACCTAGATAAATGTCGACCCCCTTTTGGAAAGGGTCCATTTTTGACTGTTTTATTTTGACACAGAGGAGCTGTGGGTCATCACAATTGTCTACTGAGATGTCCTCGGAAGAGAGGTGACATGTACTACTATAGCTAGCATCATTGGGCACAGTGAATTCGCTTACTCTGAGGAAGCCAAAGAATTCCATGCATCAGGCTGCTCATACCAGAATGTTATCGTACGAATATGATTCTTGTATTAATAAGTCATTGATAGATTACATTATCTCCAAGGTGATGGGTAGACAGATTCTTTGAGGGTGGGAGGTAGCTTGGCTCCTCTGAATACCTTTCAGCATCAGTTGAAGCCGAGGAGTAAGTTGAGTATTAAATTCTTCATGTAGTCCTGCTGTCACATGCATATGCCGGATGGCGGAGATGTATACTTTGATGGTGGTGTGAGTAATATTGGAAGCTGCCAGGTGTGTGGCGAATAGTAGAAGTGACTTTTCGGAGGCTGGGATTGGAGCAACATTGATGGTCTGGCAGAAGTTTGCAAATCTTTGCTGACCAGCTGTGTAGGTGGTTCTGGTGTTGAGGGCTAGGCCACTAGTAAGAAATTCTGCTGCCTTGTGTTCAAGGTCAGTGACGTCCAGCTGCTTCTGTGACCTTGGTCCGTGCCATCCTGAGGGAGACCCTGCGTGTGGATGGATATGTAATGATGCTTTTTTTTGTATTAAAGTATATATTACATGTGTACTGTTTATTGGTTGTTTGGCATAGTAATACGCATTAACTGCATGAAATGAAGTACTTAACATAATTATTTTGCCAAATGTACAAGAGTGTAACATTATTGAATGTCTGGTTTAATTTGAATAGATGAATAGTGCATTTGAATGTCTGAGTAGGTCCTCCTGAAGAGTCTTCTGAAACCCCAGGATGTCCAGTCCAACCTTGATGGAGATACAAGGTGCAGGATAGATGGTGGCAGCGGTGTTGGTATGGCTGGCATGTGCGGGTGGGCTTCTAAGAATTCTGAAGCCTGGTTTCTTGACAGCATGTCAGCATTATTATTGGATATTCCCGCTATGTGGGTTGCTGTGATGTGAATGTCGAACACTGCTGTGAAGAACCACAAACACCTGATGAGGTGCATCAGTATTATATCCTTCGACTAGCCTTTATTAATAGCCACCACCAGCCCCAGTGAAACTTGGCGTTTTTGTGTTGAAGCAGTGGTCCCCAAACCGCACAGCTAACCACTATAGGCACTAGTTCCTTTGCCATGATGGTAATAGTGGACCATTCTGATGACCATGGTAGTTGGAACCAATGGCTGGCAAAAACAGTTCCGAAGCCCCATGAGCCAGATGCGTCAGTAAAAATATGATTCTGAAAGGTGGAATTGGCTGGGTGGAGGAAGCTGACACCGTTCCAGCTGTTAATGAAAGTGTTCCACCAGTGGAGGTCCGACCGGAAGTTCCTGTTCAGGCAAGAGAAATGCTGCATATTCTTTACTTTTGCAGCAGTGCTGTACATTCTAGCCACAAATGTTCGGCCTGGTCTTACTACTTAGCTGGAATGTTGGAGTAACCCAACCGATAAAAGTATCTCCCTCTTTGTTGCCTTCTTTCGGTGTAACCATGTAGAGAGTTGGTACTTTATGCACATCAATTTGTCATCAGGCAGTCTTGCTTGCATCTTCTGCATGTCAAGAATAATGCTGAGGAAAGTGAGGCAATGAGATGGTCCTCCCAGTTTTATCCATGGCCAAGGGGATTCCCAGGTACTCAGCAATGTCTATTATTTCGTTCAAGTTGTTAAAGCATGTGGGGTCGCCAGCTGGACCCATCGTGAGGAAGTCATCCAAATAGTGAATGGTGGGGGATGCTCCTTGCTGATCCAGTAACCATGAAAATAGGTCAGCCAGAATGTTGAACAGCTTGGGAGGCCAAATGGGAGACAGGTGTTGATGTAAATTCCCTAGTTCCACTCCATTGCTAGCAGGTGGCAGTCAGCTGGGTGTACTGGCATTAAACGGAAAGCGCTCTTGATATCCATCTTGGCTAGCAGAGCCCCAGAACCCAGCTTAGTTATATGTGACTGAATTTGACAAAACAAGGCTTCGACGCACAAAGCTTTGTTAGGAGATATGGTGATTTTAAGGAATCATTGTGTAATAACTTCCCAGTGCCTACAGCTGTGCAAACAAAATTTGCGCCAATTGTTCATCTGTTCAATAGCTATCACTGAGTGGCTGTATACATTTCTGATACCCAAAATTTGCCTTGTTTTGGGCAGCTTTTTTCAAGCGGGTAATAATATCACAGGTGGTAGTAATAGGGTGGGAGGGTGGGGGTAGTAATAGGATGGGAGGGTGGGGGTGAACGGTGGTCTTAATATAGGGGTATAAAATGAAGTAAGAAGACGATTGGAATCCAGAGGCCAAGTTTGGGCTCTCCATGGCCCTACATGGCCCTCAAATTACTCCAAATTGACTGAGAACACGATTGGCGAGCTCTCTGTGAAGTCCCAGCTCACTACACACCATTATCACAAAGCCATGGCCATTTAATGGCGCCAATCTCCCACTCGTGGCTTTGACAGGGTCGGAAGATAGCTGCTACAGAAACCAGACTTGCCAGTGCTGAAGGAAGTACAGTGTGAAATATGATAGTGTATTAGACCAGCAATCCATTTCTGGTAAAATCGTAAGTTTGATTTTGTGCGTGTGGAAGCCTTGTTATATGAAATCCGGTCACATATGGTCAATTGCTGTATCCACTGAGATGTAGGTGAGACTGCACAACTCCTTAGGGATTCCGTCATTGACGCTGAACTTTGGTGGATGTGATAGATCAACAACCAGCCTCCATTTGTTTGGTGCGTGGTTCTTCGGGATGACGCCAAAACGGCTGACATGTGCGGCAGAGATGTCTTTCTTGTGGAAGGCGCCAAAAACGCGATGCTCAGTGATCTCTGCTTTGAGGTAATCATCCACCACCTGGGGGTGTTGGAGAGCTCCAATTAGGTTCTTAAGAGCTGATCGGAGCTGAGATAAGGGTTTTTTGAAGCCAACCCTGAAGCCGTTTATAAGACTAGTGATAAAAAGGATTACCAGGGGTTTGTCGGGGTATGTGCTCAACAATCCATGCCAATTGTAGAGGTGTAAAGGAGTGTGATAGCTGTCGTGTTGGAAGGAACCAAAACTTTGTATGAAGCATCTGCCATGTAGGATGTCCATTCCAATGTCCAGGTGGAGTAAGTGTATGTGGTCCATTACCAGTTATTGAGGCTGCAATTAAAGAAATAAGTTGCATCACTTATAATGCAAATACTACCCTTATTAGTCTCAATGTATATCTACATGTTTTCAAATTTAAAAAAAAATTATATAAGTGATTGATCAAAGGTGTGAAATGTGTACAAACTTGAAGCTGCACTGTGAGCTACTATAGTGCGTGCAGGGTTTTTAGTGTTAAGTGCAACAGGTTCTCTTTTCTTTGAGGACATGTATAGCCCAAGCTATCGTCTTGATTGCTTTAGTGGCTTCCTTTCTTTGTTGGGACAACAGATGGCCTTATGGCGGTTGTCAGTGATGGAAGGGATGTTGATGCAATGATAGAAAATATGCTCATAACGGCAGTTATGGTGGGGGCATCCTTCCGAGGGGTACTTGTTCCATTCCAGGCATATAGGTACTTTCTTGGTTGAAGAGGCAGATGAATGTGACCTCAGGCTGGATAATCTGGTGTCACTGTTAGAGCGTGACAAATTCTATAGGGTACCTCCCATGACACCCCATTGTATTGTTGAGGTTGCTGAAGCCTTTTGCCTACATTGGCGGTCGTATGAAGCCCAGTCAAGATCCTCAAAGCTCCTTTGACTATTGATTATTAAATTCAAGTATGCTATGAGGTCTAAAACCTGTTCGGGTTTGGCACGGGATACTACTGCATTGTAAGTGCTATAGCATTGGATCCAGTCCATGATATTGGTAACATCTTGGTATTTGCGGCTGGCGGCCTTGGATTGTTTGTCGTCTGTGGCATTTGCTGCCTCGATGTTATCAGGGAGTAGTTCGGTCATATCTATGAAATGACCATCCTGAATGACCATCCTGGGATGGGTGGCAATCCTCCCCCAATGTACAAAGGTGGTGTAGTGGTGGCTGTTGGTGCTCTCGACTTTGGCGAAGCTGATCCCTCTTTGGAATCTGGTTTATTGCTAAGAAAGAAAGTAGAAAATCGGTGTGTGTCGCATATAAGTGCTAAGGAATGCGTGTGTGTGTGTGGGGGGTGGACAAGTTAGGTATAACATGGTGGTGCCTTACAGTATTGTATTTGGTAGAAGTATGTCAGTGCTATATTTAGTAATTAGTGTGTGCAGCGCATGTAGCATACACTATTCCATACCTATCCTGCTGTTCCTTTGTTCCTGCGAGACTAGCTCTTCTTCCGCTTCATCCAAGGTTGGTATTTCCACTCCATCATCTGAGTCAGTGTCGGATTCACCGAAGGTGTCCATGACTATCTTCACGCTCTTTGGGATGTCTCTCTTTGTTAGATGAGAACGCTTGGCGGCTGTCGATTTGTTGGCTGTCTGATTTCCTCGCTTTCTGGAGGCTGTTCCTGTTGGCGAGGTGTTAGTGATAGGCAATGACTGACCGCTAGCGGCGGATCTGGCTCTGGTAGTAGCACCACTGCGGGACGAAGCAGGGGGCAGTTTCTTCTTTGAGGTTTTGTTCGTATGGCGGCCCATTCCGACGGTTAACTTCTTTTGATGACAGCGCGTGGCGGTGTGTATTACTGTGCATGCGTTACTCTCGCTCGTTGTCTTCTTACATCTTTCTTCTGCTACTGCCTTGAATGCTTTACTGGCGGGAAGTCCAGCAACTTTTTCCCAACATGTAGGCCCCAATCCAGGTCTGTTATTCATTCGCAGTGCTGCACCTGCACATCTACCTGTCTACGAACCACTTTGTGACCTGTTTATTTGTTTCCCCCAATCAAACTTCGTCCTCACATGCATGTAACTTTCAGCCAAGTTTGTGGTGAAGTTGCCTGTGAAGAAGAGGATATACTACTAAAGTCTCATGTACCTTTATATTTTAACTGCTTACCTATGAGTTGATTTGCTTTCCCAGCAAGTTTGCTAGCATACTTTTGTATGTAACAAAGCATTGCATTGTTAACTGGGTCACTTGGTTCTGGTAAATCAACAGGTTTATCAGCGGTAGCATCTTGCCATGCTTCTTGCTGTTCTGACAGTATTTCATCCAAAGTATCATTTTCTAGTGCTTCACTGGTATGCTGATGATTGCTCATACTATTGAAACCTAAAAGAGATGAACTGGTTGATGGAGAAAACCTCCCACCTTGATTGGTGCAGTATGGTAAGGCTATAGCCTCCAAACAGTCATTTGATGTGCTGGGACCAGAAAGAGAGTAAGGTATGCTTATTGGTAAGGAAGTAAGCTCAGTTGTTGAATTAGTTTCATTTGGTGTGTTTTTGTTTTTGGCCACCTTGCAGTAGTCATTGTTGCACTTATCATGGATCCCAAAGCAGTGTGGCGCACAACTGAGGATGTCAATTCTAAGAAGTTTAGCTACTTTTCTGGAGTCAGTTTCTTTACTTCTGTTGGTTATGGAGCTTCGCATTCTTGATGTAAGTCTCTTTTGCATTTGTTCAGTGAATTTACCTCTCCCTTTGTATTGTGGCTTGTCCTTGACTAGTCGTTCCACTGATGTTCTGAAGCATTTTACTGCGTGGTTTGTGCACTCCTCCTTTGTATGTCATATCCCCACTCACGGACATTAGCAACTAGAGTGGGATGAACTGAGCTATCTCTGTCACCAATGAATCTCATGTATCTAACACCATACTGCTTTTCAGCTGCCTTAAAACCCTCCAATATGATGTCAGTTTCCATGGACGCCAATGGACCACTCCAGTTTTTGAAACAGGTGTGAATTGTCTTCTTGTTTGCACCAGTCTGTTTATTTTGGTACATGCATGCAGCACAAAATTTATCTATTACTCCTATATATATAAGCTTCCTAGTTTGCTTTCCAAAAGATCACCCTTACCCCTGACAGAGCATTGTAAGAATATCTATTGGTCCGCTTAGACCAACCACCATCTAAAATGACTGTAATTGTAGGTACTTCGTAATGGTAGCTATTCTACTGTATAGTAATTCGCTGTTCTTCTTCCCCTGCAGCTTTCATCGACTTCTCCAAGACATACCACCACCACTTTCCTATTGCACATTCTGTGGCCATGAAAGAATTCTTAGGAACACCGAGGACACTCACTGACTCTTGGAGGTGATTAAATCCGCCACCCACTACCATCTTACCACACACTGCTGCAAAGTTGTTGGTCCAATGTTGACCTCCTCCGGAGTCGGAAAGTTTGGTAGAGGTGGAAAAAGGGATAACTTCACCATAACCACCACACTTGCTTGATATAACTGAAACCAAACCATGGTGTTTTTCATCAGATATGAATGTACACTCCTGTGAGGAGATGGCTTTAGTTAAGCAAGGTTGACATGTAGCAACGTGTTTCGCTTTGTTGTTTGTGTGTTTGTTTAGTAGACTAAGATTGATGATTCTACATTCGGCTGGGTTAATAGCAGGTCCCTTGGTTTCATCTATGTAACATAAATTTAAATACATATACTGAATTGTATGTTATGTGCTGTTACTTACTGTTTTTTCTTCTATTTCCTCCTGCAGAAAACATTACGATGTTTGATGTAATGATTCTTTTTGTTGTTCTTATTGGACATTGCTGTGTTATAAAGTGTTTATTGTTACATATTGTGTCTATTTATACTGTGTGTACGGCTAATAAGCTCGAATGATGTAGTACACATTTCGGATTATGTAGTACACAATGGTGCTGGCTCTGTGCCAAATTTACCTAATACGTAGCTAGCTACCACAGCCTACTTTGCCTAGGTGTCTCGTTTGTGTCAATGGAGCACCTTAGCTATACATGCAGTGCCTAAGTAACTATGCTACAAGGCACTAGTTGGCCTACAACGCACTATAGTAATTAGTCTAGCATCCAACATAATAGCTAACGTTCATCTGGTAGTTATAGAAGGTATGATCTGATGATGTAAAATGATACAGTGAACGACAGAAGTGTAGAAAGCTATCTATAGCAGCCATAAGCTAGCATGTAAATTACCATGCAAGTTACGTAATAAATTTATATGGCTTTTGTGAGGTAATAGTTGTGGTTGCTGTGGTTAGATTGATAGAGGACCTTGCTCGAAATCTGCACACCCGGATTGATATGTCAAATTTTTGCCGCGTGCTAGCAGCTCCATCCAATAGCTCACCACCAATTACGTAGTTAAGTGGTCGTAGGCGTAGCGATTAGTAGAGTTTCAGAAGTATCACGTAGTTTTTCAGAAAGTTATACTAAATAATGTGCATTGATGGCAACTGCACCATTACTTCAACCCAAGATAGCTAGTGCCAGGAGTGGGTAGATTACACTGAATCGGTGTCTGTCAATGGTTCTTAACCGATAGTAAGTCTGAACTTATAAATTCGCCAACAATCCAACTAGCATAGTATAGAAGTTTGATGTATGAAGTTTTTCTAACTGTGCGTAGTGGAAGGGCTATTATTCATGGATGTGTTGTCCCAGAAGTTCACCGCTCCTCCAAGTGATAAATGCCTGTTTAACATGCATCATTATACCAATAGATAGAAATAAACACAATGAAATAGTGATATATTAAGTTTATTTTTAAATGTTACATTTACAAAAATGTGCAGTTGACCGTAACCTTAAGAGAAGTAAGCAGCCATATTGTATTAGCTGATTAGCTATGTAGTTGTGTATACAGCAGGAATACAAATTAGCAGCTCTCGACCCAACCCTCAGCAAAATTAAGGGTTGGGTTGAGAGCTGTGAACACAAATTACTTGACTTATAAGTCACAAATCCTTGACTAGACTAAACTCTAGAGCATTAAGGAATATGGCAGATGAGTGTCCACAGTCACACTCTCATGAAGAGAGAGTGTACTCATGGCATTAAATCTGTACCATACCATGTGAAATGTTATTAAATTGAACATGTGTACCTTTTTATATTCATACTCAAGGACAGCATTGTGTTTCAAAACTGCAGCATAATCCAACTCCTTATAAAATTGTATATCATCAATCTTTGTTTTCTAAAGTACGTAATCATCCACATGGTGATATTCAATAATTACATTGTCATACAATTACATAAGTACAGTGTTTTACACATAAAGCTTTTTTACATCTATACAGTACAATATAGCTATAATAGTTAGACACAAAGTTCTATGAAATTGATATCAAAGCCTCGGTTATTGTTACCACTATAGGTGTCACCAAGAGTTCATAATATTATAGGGGAGAGAGTATCCTACTTCAGTATAGCCTGCACAAACGCGAATGGTGAAGTCATGATGAAATACCTATAATGTATTAGTTGGTCAGGCTTTTGCTCAGCCTAAAACTACAAAGATTGTTGTATATATATATTTGTTAATTACTGTGTAGAACTCACAAAAAGAGTATAAACACACAGATAATCATGCATAAAATCAGTTTGTTGGGAAGATGTATAAGGATAAATCATCTTTAAATTAGTTTAAATCATCCAGTTCAACTAATGAATCGGGTAGAGAATTCCACAAATTGATAGCAGAAGGTAGGGAAGAATTTAAATACCGTAGATTCCCTAAAAATCCGACAGAAATAAATTAATTCCGTTTGTGTCTGGCCGAACAATTAGGAAAAATGTACCAACCCAGTGCTATTGCCTATTGTCGAATTTTTAGGGATCTAACCCTAATACAGTCTGCACGTTTCTTGGCTATGTTATTTGCGATCCGTTTACTGCTTACTTTATGAATTTCTTTCTACAGGAACCAACAGGAACGCCTTGAGGCGGAGTTGACGATATCACAACACTCACTTGGCCACAGCGCTATATACTATCTAATCAAAAACAGCCAAGCTGTAAAAAAACAGTGCGGCCCTCAAAAAGGCGATGGTGAAAAAAGATGTGAAATTCAAGGTGGCGGCCAAGAAATGGCTGTGATGGTAGGTTAATAGTAAAAATTTTAATAACGACAATTCAGGTGAATTTGGTGCCAAGTAATTATACAAATTATATGCATATATTTATTACATGCCTATTATTCCACACAGGATATTATTTTGCAGCTGATCACTCTACTGGGTGACTTGAAATGTAGTTGAACTATCTATAAGGTGACCTCTTCTAGCTGATCTCTCTACAGGGTGATTTGTTTATAGATAAACTCTTTACAGGTGATTTGTTTGCAGCTAAACTCTCTACATGGTGGTTTCTTTGTAGCTGAACTCTCTACACGATGGTTTCTTTGTAGCTGAACTCTCTACAAGGTGACTTCTTCTAGCTGAACTCTCTAAAGAGTGATTTGTTTGCAGCTTAACTCTCAGAGTCTACATGATGGTTTCTTTGTAGCTGAACTCTCTACAAGGTGACTTCTTCTAGCTGAACTCTCTACAGGGTGATCTTTTTGCAGCTGAACTCTCTACATGATGGTTTCTTTGTAGCTGAACTCTCTACAAGGTGACCTCTTCTAGCTGATCTCTCTACAGGGTGATTTGTTTCTAGCTGAACTCTTTACAGGTGATTTGTTTGCAACTAAACTCTCTACATGGTGGTTTCTTTGTAGCTGAACTCTCTACACGATGGTTGCTTTGTAGCTGAACTCCCTACAAGGTGACTTCTTCTAGCTGATCTCTCTACAGGGTGATTTGTTTCTAGCTGAACTCTCTACAGGTGATTTGTTTGCAGCTAAACTCTCTACATGGTGGTTTCTTTGTAGCTGAACTCTCTACATGATGGTTTCTTTGTAGCTGAACTCTCTACAAGGTAACTTCTTCTAGCTGAACCCTCTACAGGGCGATTTGTTGTAGTTGAATTCTCTACAGGGTGATTTGTTTGAGGCTGAACTCTCTACATGGCAGTTTCTTTGTAACTGAACACTCTACAAGGTGACTTCTACTAGCTGATCTTTCTACAGGGTGAATTGTTTGTAGCTGAACTATCTACAAGGTAACTTCTTCTAGATGATCTCTCTACAGGGTGATTTGTTTGTATAGATGAACTATCTACAAGGTAACTTCTTCTAGCTGATCTCTCTACAGGGTGATTTGTTTGAGGCTGAACTCTCTACATGGCGATTTTTTTTAGCTGAACTCTTTACAAGGTAACTTCTTCTAGCTGATCCCTCTACAGGGCAATTTGTTTGTAGTTGAATTCTCTACATGGTGATTTGTTTGAGGCTGAACTCTCTACATGGTGGTTTCTTTGTAGCTGAACTCTCTACAAGGTGATCTCTTCTAGCTGATCTCTCTACAGGGTGATTTGTTTCTAGCTGAACTCTCTACAGGTTATTTGTTTGCAGCTAAACTCTCTACATGGTGGTTTCGTTGTAGCTGAACTCTCTACACGATGGTTTCTTTGTAGCTGAACTCTCTAAAGAGTGATTTGTTTGCAGCTTAACTCTCAGAGTCTACATGATGGTTTCTTTGTAGCTGAACTCTCTACAAGGTGACTTCTTCTAGCTGAACTCTCTACAGGGTGATCATTTTGTAGCTGAACTCTCTACAGGGTGATTTGTTTGCAGCTGAACTCTCTACACGATGGTTTCTTTGTAGCTGAACTCTCTACATGGTGACCTCTTCTAGCTAATCTCTCTACAGGGTGATTTGTTTCTCGCTGAACTCTCTACAGGTTATTTGTTTGCAGCTAAACTCTCTACATGGTGGTTTCGTAGTAGCTGAACTCTCTACACGATGGTTTCTTTGTAGCTGAACTCTCTACAAGGTGACTTCTTCTAGCTGATCTCTCTACAGGGTGATTTGTTTCTAGCTGAACTCTCTACAGGTTATCTGTTTGCTGCTAATCTCTCGACATGGTGGTTTCTTTGTAGCTGAACTCTCTACATGATGGTTTCTTTGTAGCTGAACTCTCTACAAGGTGATTTGTTTGCAGCTGAACTCTCTACATGATGGTTTCTTTGTAGCTGAACTCTCTACAAGGTGACCTCTTCTAGCTGATCACTCTACAGGGTGATCTTTTTGTAGATGAACTCTCTACAGGGTGATTTGTTTGCAGCTGAACTCTCTACATATGGTTTCTTTGTAGCTGAACTCTCTTCAAGGTGACCTCTTCTAGCTGATCACTCTACAGGGTGATTTGTTTCTAGCTGAACTCTCTACAGGCGATATGTTTGCAGCTGAACTGTCTACATGGTGGTTTCTTTGTACCTCAACTCTCTACAAGGTGACTTGTTTCTAGCTGATCCCTCTGCAAGGTGACTTCCTCGAACTGATCTCTCTACAGGTTGATTTGTTTGTAGCTGAACTCTCTACAGGGTGATTTGTTTGCAGCTGAACTCTCTACAAGGTGATTTGTTTGTAGCTGAACTCTCTACAGGATGGTTTCTTTGTTACTGAACTTTCTAAAAGGCAACTTTTTTCTAGCTGATCTCTCTACAAGGTGACTTCCTCTAGCTGATCTCTCTATAGGGTGACTTGTATCTAGCTGAACTATCTACAGGATGATCTGTTCATAGTTGAACTCTCTACAGGTTAATTTGTTTGTAGCTGAAATCTCTTGTTTCAAACTGATCTCACTGTAGCATAACTTCTTTGTAGCTGAACTCTCTACAGAGTGATTTTTTTGTAGCTGAACTGTATATATGGTGATTTGTTTGTACCTGAACTTTCTACAGGGTGATTTGTTTATAGCTGAATGCTCTGCAGGGTGATTTGTTTGTAGTTGATCTCTCTACAGGGTTTCTTTGCAGCTGAGTTCTCTACAGGGTGACTTCTTCTAGCTGAATTCTCTCTTGTTTCTAGCTGATCTCTCTACTGAGTAATTTGTTTGTATAGCTGAACTCTTTACAGAGTAGTATTTTGGTTGCTGAACTCTCTACACGGTGACTTGTTTGTAGCAAAATTCTTTACAGAGTGACTTGGTGGTAGCTGAATTCTCTACAGAGTGACTAACTTGTAGCTGAATTCTCTACAGAGTGACTTACTGAATTCTCTACAGAGTGACTTACTTGTAGCTGAACACTGTATAAACTATAAAGTGACTTGTCTGTAGCTGAACTCTCTTCAGGGTTACTTGTTTGCAGGTGATCTCTATAGGGTAACTTGTTTGTATAGGTGAACTCTTTACAGGGTAGTTTCTTTGTAGCTGAACTCTCTCCACAGTGACTTGTTTGTAGCTGAATTCTCTAGAGAGTGTAGCCGAACTCTCTACAGGGTGCATGACTTGTTTATAGCTGAACTCTCTTCAGTGTGACTTGTAATGTTCTGAATCACTACAGCGATATATTTGTAGCTGAACTCTCTATAGGGTGACTTGCTTCTTGCCGAACTGTCTATAAGATTAACTCTTTGCAGCTGAACTCCCTACAGAATAACCTGTAATGTAATAGAATTCTATAATGGAGTAAATAAATTAGCTGAATGCTCTATTAGGGTGACTGTTCTATTAGAGTATCTCGATCTCGCATTTGCTACACGAAGTTGGCTTTCGAATCATAACTCAGTGGTTTGTAATCCAATTCTTCTATACTACTGCAAGGACTTTCAATGAAGATTATTCCAGCTATACACCGATTTTCAGCTCATTGCTCTAAGCGGTTTGCCTAGTAGGCGTGAAAACTAATACTTTTTTATTCCTAAAAATCGATCGCGTAATTGTGACACAGGTGGGGTTTTGTGTCATATCTCCATGGTCTTTACCTCAATTTCTTTCAAACCACCAAAAGGCACTCCTACGATGGTTACTCCATCTACATAGCAATTTTCAACTCATTCCATGAAGCGGTTTACCCTGTAGGCGTGACAACAAATCGATCTTGTTTTACGCGAATAATCGGTCTTAAGTCCTGAATCATTCATCGGATTTGCACCAAATTTGATGCTAGGATTCGCCTTTGGACTCTCCTTCAGTGTGCCAAATTTCAAGGCGATCGGAGTACGCGTTTGCGTTTTATAGCAATTTTTGCAAGTGTGCGAAAAGACGAAGAAAAAAAACGAAGAAAAAAAAAACAAACTTTGGCCACTCGTATCTCGGAAATGGCTTGAGTGATTCCCTTCAAATTCGGAATGTAGACTCCCCTAGCTGGAGGGCAATTCTGCAGCAAATGTGGTTCCAATCGGATGAGGTATCACCGAGATACAAATGTGTGAAAATGACGTTTTCTTTCTTCCTGTCAATATACTCACGGTGTGGCGCGCCGGCTTCTTGGGCCGCACGACACACTATCGTGTGTCTTGATGATTGCCCACATTATCCAGGAGGGATGGTCAATGTCAATACTACATCGCTTTTGAATGCAATAACCCAGACGTAATATTAAGGATTTCAACAAGTAATATAAAAAATAGAAACCACAATCAGTAATATTATTAAACTATCTCATGATAAATCTCGCTATCTGATGCTGCATAAAGTGTTCCATGGCTTAACAAAGCGTTATCTGTGGGGGTATCGTGTTAAAAGGAGATGTGGGGCCAGGAGAGCTGTGAACAGAAACGAAGATCGTTTTGCGGTAGCCGTGATGTCACACGATGATATCGTTGAGTACGTTCCCTGAACAATTTCACACTTGGTACTTCATCCAGCATTGAGGTAGCATATCGTGTGAGGTCACAGGGAATCCTCAGTACTCAAGAGACCTTCGTCAACTAGTACTCCAAGTGCCGAAAAATTTGTGCACTTATAATTAGAAACTATCCTGTGCTTGCCGAAATTTAGAGCATATTGCATTCAAAGCACGGGGAGTGCCGAATATTTAGAGATGCCAAAATTTTAGGGAATCTATGGTATGTATCATTTCTAGCAAAAGGGGTGATGAAATACTGGTTGTGTCCATGGGTAGGTGTTGAGAGGTATGTAAGTGTAATGAGATGTCAACTAGGCCATGTAAAACATTATCAATTTTAAGGGACTTGTTCGGTGTTCGAGTAATGGCTACTTAAGATGTTTGAGCATGGTAGTTACACTGCTGTGATAGGAGAAGTCATTTTAACAAAGCAAGCAGCGCTGTGCTGAACCTTTTCTATTTGGTGTTCTGGTATTGTAGGTGTGGGGACCACACTGTAGCAGCATATTCTAATATAGGTCTCAATAAGGATGTGTAACAATTGGATTTCACTGTTGGTGGACTTCACTGTTGTAGGGTGGCTTCAATAAGCAACCCATTGGAGGTATCATCAACACTCAAAGTGTTAAAGTGATATCGTAGAGAAACCAGTGTTTTACCATACTATTGCATCATAACTTGACGATTTATTTTTGTAAAGGCTATACTGAAGTAGGATCATACCAAGAGTTAATAAGAGAGGAGAGTGTCTAACGCTGTATAGGCCTGTAATAGATGATTGCGCAGAAATTAAATGGCTTCCTTTCCGTGTAACGTACAGGCTTCTAGTATTTGTTCGCTTCCTTACCGCAATTAATTTAGCCGCACCGTGATGAATCCTCGAGAATATTCGAAGACTGAACTAAAGACTGAGCTGTATGTACAGGGAACAGTGCTCCTTCAATTGAAGAATTCCTTCAATGGAAGAATGCTCAAAGGTAGGGTAACATGGCGACGCAGTGAAAATTCGAAGCGATACTCCGCCTTTGGTTCAGTGTTTATTGGTTTCTCAGACGCTCTCCCCCAGAGTTATCTTCGAGGTTAACAGCCACACTTCTTTACGCAACAGAGCGATGCTCTTCGTGGTGAACTTGAACATCGTGTTGAACGCACGCCCTTGTGTCTGGGATAGCCTTTGTGGTTAAATGCGAAAATATACTAGCCAGTCTGTCGTTACGCGGAAAAGAAGCCGTTTAACTTCTGCGCAATCATCTGTTACAGGACTATACGGCGTTAGACACTCTCCTCTCTATATTATTAACTCTTGATCATACTATTCCCCCTATACTGAACTCTTGGTGTCAACAATGTGGTGAACAGATGACTAATAAGTCCAAAGCGTGCACAAAAACAAAGTATTTAACACTTTTGCTGACAACGCTATAAAATATCCAATGTTTTAATATGTAATAACATTCACCACTCTAATAGAACAATAAATGTGACCGGGCCTGCGATAATAGGGCATGTGGGCACACAATTTTTGCCTACTGTTTCACACTTTCATTACTCATAACGTTTTGGCACATTATGCTATGGCATTGCAATTTTCAGCTATTAGTAAGTATTTAATTGGCTTTATGATGCAAGTTACAGAATGCAAAAATACTATTTCAGTACTGAGATATTACCTGAAGAGTGATGGGGTGTAGTTTGTGCCCACATGCCCGGTTTTCGCAGGCCCGGTCACAAATTTGGGAAATGAAAGATAGGTTAACTGGAGTTCATTTACCAGACGTTCCACTGTAGTAACCTGGTTGTGGCACTCAAGTGAAGCAACTATGTATAAACTTTAGGGCCAGAAGAATCTTGTGTTCCAAAGTCTAACACTACACCTTCCTAATTTTAAATGATTTTTTAACATTATCCAGTTTAACTTTCACGTATTGCCAGTGTTACAGTTGCATACGTTTTGCACTAACAAAGAGACAGAGATTGCAGGATTTATATACTTTCAAAAACATTGTTACATACGTAGACCATAAAAATAGAATATTGTCTCAAGCTTCATACAGGTTTGTCATTTGGGTATTAGCCAAGCTGCAGAACCGCATGTACTAAAGCTAAAGCAATTATAAACACCTGCATACTTAACCTCTCATATATGTGAACAAAAGCCATAAGTATGTGGTGCTACAGTAGTAGTACTTATCCTATCACACAGGTGACATGATGTCAGTATTGTGTGAATACATTGATATCTCAAGGAAATCATAAATGTGGAAATTATAAGAATAGAATAATTAGAATTTTAAAGCATAACTACTAGATCTGCATATACTAGAAAATCTTTATTTTTTTAAGAAATCAAAATGTACCTAATAGTCCATTCCCAAGCAACTATGTAAATATGTATGTACATTATTGAAAACTAGATTACAAATCTGCATTTGGAAGTTATAAACGTATCATGTATTGACACCTTTATTCAAATAGCTATGTACGTACGTATGTATGTACATACATTGTGACTTTCAAGTTTCTTGTAAGAAAAAAGACAATAAATCACAGTTATGGATTGCATGGTTATAAGCATATTTACATACGTACATACATACAACTGTATCACCTGAACATTAAAGAACAAAAAAGGACTTGACTTTGTCACTTGCATAATTGTGCTATCTTCTATAGATGCTGAGTTTTCAAAAACTGAAGTTATGATTATTCCTTTTTGCCACAGTTCATGTTGGATGTTAACATTAACTTCGTTAATAATTGATGCTACACTCTGTGGAATCATCCAATACAAAAATCCATTTTTAATATGCACAGCAATTAACTGAATAGCATGATCCGTGATCTCCCATTTCTGTGTCAATAGAGTCCTGATACTTACTATTTTTCTTAATTCTACCTCCTCAAGATTGCAGTCACATTTGGTAGCCACTAACGTATACTCACTATCATCAAGTGGGATTATCAATTGAGAGAGAGCTGGAATTGGATATGATGTTATGGGTTTAGTGTAGTCTATTGATGATTCAAATTCTTCTAACAATCTCATTGCTACTTCACTTTGACTTGCTGTTACTAACTTATTGAGTATAGAGTGATCAAGCCAAGTCAAAAATGGCAGCAACATTAATTTTAATAAAAAATAAGAGCTGCACTTACATAGCCTACCCAAGAAGTGCTCACTGAACAATGGGATGCAGTCCAATTCACTGACCATGAAGGCACGGCATTCTTCAGCAAGGTTGAGCATTGTCTTTTCTACGGTTGATAGACACAAGAACAATGAGTCAATGAGATCTAAGAAAACCAAATGAATGTTAAAGACATCAAAACCAGAAGTCCATTTTATCTGTAAGTAATATAATATACAACAAAGATTTCAAAAGAACAGACACCTGACAGCATATATGCATGAGGATATATGTATGCATAGTACGTATGTATGCACATAATTACATAGTACCTATGTATGTGGTGTTACTCATAAAAGAAAAAGAGCAAAATTTACACTGCATTGATAAATATTGATATCACCGATGATTTATATGTTTTAACAAGAGTTAATAATAAGAGAGGAGAGTGTCTAACGCTGTATAGGCCTGTAATAGATGATTGCGCAGAAGTTAAACGGCTTCCTTTCCGTGTAACGTATAGGGTTCTAGTATTTGTTTGTTTCCTTACTGCAGTTAGTTTAGCCGCACCGTGATGAATCGAAGACTGAGCTAAAGACTGAGCTGTATGTATAGGGAACAGTACTCTTTCAATTCAAGAATGCTCAAAGGTAGGGTAACATGGCGATGCAGTGAAAATTCGAAGCGATACTCCGCCTTTGGTTCGTGTTTATTAGTTTCTCAGACGCTCTCCCCCAGAGTTATCTTCGAGGTGAATAGCCACACTTCCTTATGCAACAGAGCGATGTTCTTCGTGGTGAACTTGAACATCGAGTTGAACGCACGTCCTTGTGTCTGGGATAGCCTTTGTGGTTAAATGCGACAATATACCAGCCAGTCTGTACGTTACGTGGAAAAGATGCCGTTTAACTTCTGCGCAATCATCTATTACAGGACTATACGGCGTTAGACACTCTCCTATCTTATTATAAACTCTTGGTTTTAATATACATGCAAATTATACCACATCTATCCCCATTTGTGCAAGGCTAACTTTACAACACATCATATTAAATACACCTTGCATAATGGGTAATATATATGTATAGATATTTGAGAATAGAGAAAGATGCTATCAGCATGATTGCATTTACCAAAGTAAAAGAAGAGTGCAAATCTAGCTATTTTGTTTTCAAGGATGATACATTTGATTGTGGGTGCAACATGAGGTGTCTACACGGCTCGAATCCCTCTCTATTCCACCAATCTCAAGTTGAACCAGGAATGTTCCCACAGTCAATACTCAATAGTAAAATGGTCAATTTGAAAAAAAAAATCTAATTACATACATTGCTTTTTTTCCAGCTAAACTTTGCAATAATTATTTATATCTCCTTTTTCTGGAACATTTATTGATCTTAATAATTTTCTGCACATTTGGTGTTACAAACATACTAACCTCAGACATAAATGATGACTGTGGCATACAGAAACCTTTATTTAGTGCAAAACTTTGATGATATGGCGATGTATGAAATGATGATTCAATTACTACAAAACGAGAAATATATACCAACATTACACGCATATGTGACCGGATCTGCAAAAAAGGGACACAATTGCACAAGCCTAAATTTACAGTATAAAGCATTGAATACATTGGGTGAAACACTTATGTATGATTGAAAAAATTCCGTAAATTTTAGAACACCTCTTTCGTAGTGAAGGAAGGGACTAACAATAAAAACCTGGATATCATCTTATTCGCCGGCTCAAGTGGAGTTGAAAAACCTTTGTTTCGTGACAGTAAACCCAAGGATACGTAAGTTATGAGTGCTTGCTTACATCATGTTGAAGAGATCATATGCGATCGATTTTTCTTTACTAATTTTGCCTTGTATGCAATGAAGGGCAAGTACAGGACAAACATACCCATTAATTGATTCCCATGCCACTGTTCATGGTGAACACGATAGTGAAACGTTTACCTCCATATCTCAATCCGTTGGTAAGTTACATCTGTTTTTGTAAGCGCTTGCAATTTATTTTACCTATGTTGCTGTACAAATCAATTTTTCTGTTGCAGGGTTGTAACTCAAAAGTTATTGGCATATGAAGCTGAAACTTTGCCACTGGGTACACTTGGCTAAGTAGATTATAGACATTTAATAAACAGGAATTTGAAAAGTATGTGATTATGTCCTGTTTTCGCAGATCCGGTCACATTATGTAAACCATGCCTTTGTATTCACACAAAACTTATTTATGACAACAAAGCTATACACAAACCCTTTCAATATACTCTTTAAGTAATGAAGTCTAACTACTGAAACATAGGAGTAATTACACAAAGAAGCATTGTATAGTTTATGGCTACAATACATACAGTAGTGAACATGAAACTGAGTATTGTAATTAGAGTAAGTCGCTGCTCCATACATGCATAAGTAGGGACCCGCTGATTATGCCTTTTATTTTACCTATTATGCTTTCGAGCAGAGCTCAAAAGTTTATATATTATGCTCTTATTTGTGCCTCAGTTCCTACATATGGTATATTTTGCAAATAAATGCAAATATGCACTTTATGGGTAAACATAAGTGGCTCAAGTGCAGACTATAAATCTTTGCTTGTCAAAATAACTTTCCGAAAATAGATCAATATACTACAATATACTACAATAGAACAGTCAGCTGCCTGATTGTTCTCTTAAAGCCACTGACTGTTCTATTAGGCTAATTTATATCAATCATTTTCTGTGATACAGTATGTATTTTGAAAAGCAAGGATTTGTGATATGGCACAAGTATCCTACCTATTATGCTTGAATTATGCTCAATGCTTTCAGGCACCTATTACGCTCAAAATTATGCCAGCATAATCGGTGGGTCTGTATACATAATTATCTGGCCTTATGGTTAATCTTAAAAGGTGGAAAGTACAAATTTCTATAAAATTGTCCTAGCCATCATTGATATATGAATCAGCTACCAACATTCAATTTTTCTCCATTATTTTCACTCTTTTTCTTTTTACACACTTTACAAAATCTGTCATACACCATAATCTCGTGATGCTTCAAACATATCACTAGGCAATAGACATACAGGCCTCAAACTACGTGTAGGTATATATGTATGTGAAACACAACACGATACAGTGTGTCATGAAGCCAAGTACAGCCAGTGTGGGCACACAGACAAGCTGGGGCGGCAATGGGGGGGCAAGGGAGATGTAGCCCCACGATAAAGATTATGGGGGTTTATTCCTCCTAAAATTATGTATAGTTGAGCCTCAATGATTCGAGATACTCTAATAAAGCAGTCAAGATCGAGATACTCAAATAAAGCAGTCAGTATTTTTCAGAAGAGCAGTGTAGCAAGCTACACATGTAGTTATAAACAGATACAAATATATAAGTTGGTGGAGGGCAGCTATTGTTAGCAGGTAGTGACTTTTTTTTAAAGACAAGTCTGTATTTATATGAATCAAGGAAATGATGTTATCATACATCTGTAGCTCAATAGTGCCTGACTGGAAAATAACCAGTTTTGCTGTGGAAACTCCCCCAGAGTGGGGCACCTCCTGGTTCTTATTTAAACTGAATATGCCCAGCCATCCCTAGATATAGGCTTTTAAAGGAATACATCCTAGTTATTTTTGTAAATCTCTTCATCTTCTTTTTGTTCCTCTTAGAAAAATCACTATAACTCGCACATGCTTTAGTACCTGTAATTACCTTAAAATAATTAATCTGGAATGCAGTAATAACACAATGTAGCAAATTTGTAATTAAAATTTCATACATACCTAATAAAACAAGGGTGTTATGCGCAATTTTTGAAAAATGCAATAGCAATTTTTTTTTTGTTTCGCCACAGAGACAGGGTAAACCACTTGAAGGAATGGCTTAAAAAGTGGTCTATACATGGAGAACCGATCATAGTGCAAACCTTCTGTGGTTTGAAAGAAATTGTGCTAAAAATCATGGAGTTAATACAAAAATGTCAACCATGTGTAGCAAGCCCACGATCGAGTTTTTTTAACAAAAAAAGAATCACTTGCCACACCTATGTATCAGGCAAACTTGTTAATGGAATCAACTAAAAATAGGTACATAGATAGGTAGATTAACCCATTAACAGCCACTGCCACCATATGGTGGCATGGCATCATAACTCACTCATAGAATAAACTTTAGCCTTGTAAAACGCATTTCATAGCAAGATGCACTAGTACTGAAATGGACACGCTCATAGAGGTCCCGTTTCTGGGATAACCAGATCCTTCCCAGACTAGTGTGTGCTTGTTACATAATAGTGTAAAGTGTAACCTGTTATAATAGGTGAATTACCCCCCTTTCATATGGTCACTTTAAACCAGCCACATTCAACCCGGGTTAACGTGTTCATATGACCACTATAACCAGGTTGAACCCGGGTTGAACCCAGAAGTCATAACCGAGTTCAACCCTACAAAGAAGTAGGGTTGAACTCGGGTTTAACTCAGTTTATGGCTTCAAAAGCGAGTTGCGGTTTTTAATGAATACATAAAATGCATAGAAGACAATTATCACTCAATGAATACCATCATGTGATGATTGCTTGTGAACAGAAACTGGTGGGTTACTCAACCAGGGTTGAACCCACTTTTGGGTGGCTATATGAAAAGGGTGTTAAAGCGTTCTTCGACTTAAAAGCTAGTAGCTGATAACAAAGAAAGTGTTATACAACGATGGAAACAGGTAAAGTCGACAGTTGGCTTCTTTATCCCAGACGTGGCATTGTGGACACAAGTACAGATATACATGCACAACAGCAGAAATGGGACAAATTACGGAGAAACCGGCTGTGGAATGGATCACATTGTAAGTAAATTGTATAAAATAGTTCTTTGGAGTGCAATACACCTTAACAAATAGCTAGTTAGGATTCCGTTGTTTGTTCGGGCTGAAGTTTAGACTTTGTTGTCTAATAACTTTGTTGCGGCTACTGTTATGTAAACAAAAATAATACAGTCGACCTCCTTAGTTTATAGCCAGTATTTAGATATATGGTTGCTAAGTAGTTCTGTATACTGGATGGTTAATATGGTGTGATTCGGTAACTCGGCCAGAGGTCCTGGCGAATTTGGCCATCAATGGGTTAATAACTTTAGAACAGCCTTTCAGTGGTTTCTCAATGAATCAGAGTAAAAACAACTGAGTTAAACTACAAGTCAACTAGGTGTAACAAGTGTACGATCGAGATACTCTATTAGTGCAGTCACACCTTTAAAACATTCAGCTACATACATAGTATGTACATCAATCTAATAGAGTGTTCAACTACAATCAAGTCACCATGTAAAGAGTTCAACTCTACAAACAAGTAACCTTGTAAAAATTCAGCTATGTAACAAATCACCCTGCAGAGATCAAGTCACCATGTAGAGAAGAGAGTTCAGTCACCTTGTATAGAATTCAGCTACATAAAGTCACCCTAGAGAGTTCAGCTAACAGCAAGTCACCCTGTAGATAGTTCAGCCACAAACAAATCACACTGGGTCCGATGAGCAAACACCAGCCGTTTCGCAAAAATACTATTTTGCTATAAAGACGTATTGAACGTATGTACTGTACATATTTATTGCAGAATCATTAGTTTTTGATGGAGATAAATAATAAAATAATATGAAGTAACTGAGTAAAAATATGCATACTATATAAACAATTTTTGTAAATTTTAATTGCTTTGGTACACTGTATGTACTGAAACAAAGCTCAAATCTTATATTCCACCAGATTCTCCTGTTCATTGGGAGTACAGTTTGTATTTGTTTCATGTTTGTACAGTAATTGGTATGTGAGTTATGTGAGGTTATTTAAAATGTGGTAGAAATAAAGTTTGCCATCATTATTTCAGCTGGAATAGCCTTACTATTTGTCCTACAGGGAAAACACTACATTAATTGATGTGCCAGTTCATAGTAAACACACCAAGCCAAACCATGCTTTTGTAGCTTGTTTCAGTCATAAGTGTCCGTGATGTATTTGCCACATTGTTGCTTTACAAATCGAGTTTAAACCTGCTCAACTGTCTAGTGCCATAACTCTAGGAATGTTTATCACAAAAGACTAAAACGTTGGGTATTCATTCCTTTGTTCCTATAGATAACAGAGAAGCAATAAAATGGAATCTGAGGAATGTGCCAAAATGGCCACTTTTGCTCAGCGCGTCACATTTAACAATTGCCATAGCTCAGTTTTTGACTTACCTGACTGCAAGCCTGACCACAGTTATACACCAAACAAAGTAGTGCAAGGCCAATACTTTAAGCAACTCACCTGTGACAGGTGCCTTTCTAGTTCTGACAAGTACCTGCCACGTACAGTTTGCTTTCCTTTTCATCTTCAATTACATGGTCATCTTTTTTATGTAAAAAAAAACACACTGAGGTATAAATCTTAAGACTGCATTACCACATTCTTCACAATTACATATGTATATGCACACCCTTAACGAATAGCTTATGGTGACTACACCCCTTAATGAACTATACAATATGTGACCAGATCTGTGAAAAGGGGTCTTATAGCCTTTCCAATTGCATGTACTTGGCAATCCATAACTTGACTTGTGAGCCTGAAATTTGGTTACTTTACACTCCTAACATTGCACTATTCCTGGATGTAATTTTAAGACAATGGGTTAAACACATGATGAGTTATGACTCATCAAACTTGGAAATTTGGAAAGGATATAAGACCCCTTTTTGCAGATCCAGTTACATACGTATGTATGTAGCTACAATCAGGTGCAGTTTCTTTGTAGACAATAAGAAATGGCAGTGACACCTCTTAACTTAATGAGTAGCCCACTTGAGATAAGCACAACCAATGTCAATCATTGAGATACTATAATGAAGCAATCAAAGCAACAGATTGCTATGCTAAAAGTACAAAGGCTATTATAAAGTAGGGTTCTAGCAAATGATACAACCCTACTGAATATACCAAATGAGTATTGAAAAGAGTCACAAAAAAATCTATTTGTCATGATGAAATGCAACAATGAAGGTATTTAATAGCTCTGTGAGAAAATCACTACAATGGCATTACACAAATGGTGCAGAGATTTTATACACAACTAAATTAATGTTGAAACAGTTACCATCCTTCATATTTTTTAGCTGGAATTTACAGCACCCTACTTCATTTTTAAATTAACTATTTTTAAATCTAGGTTTATTTACCAATTTGCAGATTCTTCTGTAAATTTTCCTGAGATGCAATTTCTTTTAACATACTACAAAATATTTGTAATTGACTCATATCCATCATTTTAACATATTGTAATATCAGACAGTTCATTTTCATATCATTAGGAGCACTAGTGATCACATCATACACATCATCAGTTATGAGATGTTTACAGTGCATCATATGACAAACTGAATCAGCATCCATGTGACCCTCCAGGTATGTGTAGTAGTGACTGATGATCTGAAGTGGGTGTGTTACTGAAAAAAAAAACAGAAAAAAAAACATTACACTTTATGCACTTGGCACATAAATACAAAGTAACTTATCTACTATGGTAAATAATTAATATTCATTTCGTTTTAGACAATTAACAGCACAGTAGGAGTGTACAACATTCATGAACACACAAATAACACAATCTAGGAAATTGCATATGTAATAATTATGTATCATTCTATCAAACAGTATGGTAATACCGCTTAAATAGGGATTGCCACTTAAATTTCGCTCGACTCCCAAAATTCCACTTTTAAAAATCATCCTATAGACATTTTACTTGATGAAAATCACCTTTACAGAATAGTACTAGTCCATATAATTAATATAATACAGCATTAATATAACAAAACACAGATAGGCGGATATAGTTTAATTCTTACATTGTCCCATTGCCTGACTACAGTCACAAGGCAAGAGGCCACATGAAGCAGTACACAGCCACCATTTTACACCACAATAACAAACTCACCAGTGAGATGTGACTTTTGGGATTACTACGAGTGTAGGCCCTCTCTGCCTTGTCTTTTCAATCAGGCTGCTTGTCTTCTTCATCCAACGAAATCATATCAAGGTGTTAATTTTCTGTATGAAGGTTTCATTTAGAGGGAAATGGGGGTGCTGATCTCCCTTGGCAAATTATTGCCTTCCTTAAATTTTATGCACAATTTAAATGAAAGTGTCTCAGAAGAAATGTACATACAAGAATCTAAGTGGCATGTTATTCTCAAGTACCTGAGAATGCACCAGAAGCAATCTCAGAGATTCCAATTCCAAAATTTTCTGGAGTGGTGTATCACATTCTCAAGTACTTGAGAAGGCACCAGAAGCAATTTATATGAGAGTCTAAAATGCACTGGAATGGCATGATAATCTGAAGTCTCTCAGAATGGAGTAGTTGGAAAAGGTGGATACAATCGGACATGGACACGGACGCAGACATTTTTAAAACACATTTTTACATTTGTATACGTAACAGTTATTTTTCATAACTAACATTGTTTTTACAGTAGTATTTGTTTCCAAACCCAGGCGTAAATCTTGTCGTAGCACTTATAGACTAGCACTCTATAGACCATAATAGTGCTGTACACGTGCTCTAAAAATCTAACTCAGAGACTTAGAGGCATGTCCCAAATTAATACTGCATTTACTTGATTAAACGCCACACCTTTAATAGTCGACACACTTGAGTGGTCCCACAATCGATTGTGAAAATAATAGCTTAAACATCGTCCACGAGAATTAAGTGGTAGTCGAGTTTGAATAGTCGCCGTGTCGATTTTTGGAACTAAGGTAATAAACACCGCTGCATTTAATCAAGTAAATATGGTATCCATGCAGGAGCACCCTCAATGCATTGGCAGCAGCAATAGCAATATTCATGCAGTAGCACTCTCAGTGCAATAATATCAGCAATAACATTTATGCAGCAGCACTCTCTTAGTGCATCATGCAGTAGTATTCTCAGTACCTCATGCAGCAGCCATCATGCAATAGCGATGTTAGTGCACCACAAACAAGGCAACAGTAGCGGCAATTACTTTGATGTAATAGTATTAGGCAATAGCAACATACCTTGCATAGCGTAAAATCACAATAGCCTCATAGACTTGCAACAACTGTTAATGAATACATGCACATAAGCGCGAGCGGCTAGCCATCATGCTAGATCAAACATACAAAGCTGTTAGTTATACGTAGAACGTATCACTGGGGAAAGCTTGTCCAGTAAATACTTGCCCATTGGCTGTGGTCTCATCCTCATCCCTCAGCTGCCAGCAAACCATATGGAGGAGTGTACAAACGCGGTATAATTAAAATGTGTTTTTTTGGCCACACACGCACTACATTCATGCAGCAGCACTCTCAGCCAATTATGCAACAGCAGCATATCATGCAGCATATCATGCAGCAGCACTCTCAGCCAATTATGCAACAGCAGCATATAATGTAGCAGCACTCTCAGCCAAACATGTAATAGCAGCATATCATGCAGTACAGCACTCTCAATCATCATGAATCATGCCACGGCAGCTTATCATGCAGCAGAATTCTCAGTACGATAGCATTAAGCCATTACGAGTTTTCATTTTGCTTTTACCAGCAGTATATGCGCCTGATAACACCATCTGTGACCCAGCCAGTGCTTGTATGCAATTCGGCAGAAGTAGTGCCTGGTGTGAGCAACCTAATAGAAGCTGAATAGTAGGAGCACTTACAGCTGGCAAATCATTGACATAACACAATGCTATTAGAGCACAATAACATTCATGCACAGCAGTGCCTTATGCAATAGCAGCATGTAGCACTAACACTTAACTAAGGTGTGAACAACAGTAATGGCATACATAGCATATCAAGACACACGGTAGTGTGTCGAGCGGCCCAAGAAGCCGGCGTGCAACACCCGTGAGTATATTGACAGGAAGAAATAAAATGCAATTTTCGCACCTCCGTAGCTCTGTGCTGCTTTGACGAAACAAGACGATTTTTACTGTGGACACTCCCTCCAACTTCAGTACTTCACATTCCAAATTGGAGCAAATTCGCTTCACACGTTCCCGAGATATGCGACTTCACAAATTGGCTTAGTTTCTTGGTTTTTTTTTTGTTCTTATTTTTCTTCCTCTTGTCGCACACTTACAAAAACCGCTATAAAATGCGAACGCAATATCCGATTGCCTTGAAATTTGGCACACAGAAGGGGGGTATAAAGGCGCATCTCGGTACCAACATTGGCTGGAATACGATAAACAGGCAAAGAGTTATGAACGATTATTCACGAAAAATAACACCAATATGTTGTCACGCCTACAGGGTAAACCGCGTATGGGAAGAAGCTGAAAATCGTTGGGTGAATAGGTTAACTATTGAACCTCAAACCTTTTGCGGTTTGAAAGAAATCGAGCTAAAAACCAGGAAGATACAATGAAAAAACCAACAGTGTGTAACAATTACACAATCAAGATTAGATAATAAAAAAAAACGACTGCTTGCCACGCCTACCAGATAAACCGCTTGGGGTAATGCTTTGAAAATCATTGTACAGATGGAGTAATCATCTTAGAAAGGCTCATCAATAGTGTAGAAGAATCATACTTAAAGCCACGGAGTTATAACACGGAATCCAACTTGGTGCAGCAAGTGCGAGATCGAGATACTCTAATAGAGCAGTCATCCTAATAGAGCAGTCACCCTGAAGAGAATTCAAGAGATCAGCTAGAAACAAGTAACCTGTATAGAGATCAGCTACAAACAAGTCACCCTGTAGAGAGATCAGCTACAAACAATTCACCCTGTAGAGAGATCAGCTAGAAGAAGTTACCTTGTAGGGAATTCATGCAACTACGGAAAGCGATAGTTCAGCTAGAAGAAATCACCTCGTGAAGTTCAGCTACAAAGAAACCACCATGTAGAGAGTTCAGCTACAAACAAATCGCCCTGTAGAGAGATCAATAGAAGAAGTTACTATGTAGAGAGTTCAGCTACAAAGAAACCATCATGTAGAGAGTTCAGCTACACACAAATCTCCCTGTAGAGAGATCAGCTAGAAGAAGTTACCTTGTAGAGACTTCAGCTACAAAGAAACCATCATTTAGAGAGTTCAGCTGCAAACAAATCACCTGTAGAGAGTTCAGCTACAAACATATCTCCCTGTAGAAAGATCAGCTAGAAGAAGTCACCTTGTAGAGAGTTCAGTTACAAAGAAACCACTATGTAGAGAGCTCAGCTACAAACTAGTGACCTTGTAGAGACATCAGCTAGAAGAAGTTACCTTGTAGAGAGTTCAGCTACAAAGAAACCATTCTGTAAAGAGCTCAGCTGCAAACAAATCACCTGTACAGAATTCAGCTACAAACAAATCACCTTGTAGAGAGATCAGCTAGAAGAAATCACCTTGTAGAGTGTTCAGTTACAAGAAACCACCATGGAGATTTCTGTAATAAATAATATTTATGTATTATATATATATATATATATATAAATCCCATCCAAAAACAGCTTATAGCTGTAAAAAAAGTGCGCGTCCAAGTAAAGCAGAGTTAACTGCGACAAAAAGTAATGATATCATAATGCGGCCATGTGCGAGGTGTGCAAGTTGTAATATTAGCTAATCAGATAATACAATGTTATTGTTAAAGTGTTAATGAGAACTATGTGATGCTGCTAGTTTTGAAGTGTGTGAGCATCTTCATAAATGCCACATAAATTTAATTCTCAATAAAGCAATGTGTATAGATTCTCTGATAGTAATAAATAGTTTGAGTTTGGCCACCTTTCCTTTGTTCGTAGCATTGCTGTATACAGGAAAGGCGGCCAAACTCAAACTATTTATTACTATCAGAGAATCTATACACATTGCTTTATTGAGAATTAAATTTATGTGGCATTTATGAAGATGCTCACACACTTCAAAACTAGCAGCATCACATAGTTCTCATTAACACTTTAACAATAACATTGTATTATCTGATTAGCTAATATTACAACTTGCACACCTCGCACATGGCCGCATTATGATATCATTACTTTTTGTCGCAGTTAACTCTGCTTTACTTGGACGCGCACTTTTTTTACAGCTATAAGCTGTTTTTGGATGGGATTTCAATACTTTTTGTTAGAATAAGCAATGCACTGTTGATAACAGTAGGTGAGTCAGTAGTTTCCATGGTTTTGACAGAAACCCCAGATTACAGTGACAGAATATTAAAATATAACTGTAATTTTAGTGGCCAGGGCCGCCCACATTGGGGGTAACTGGGGTATTTTTCCCCCTACCACAGCCTGAAAGGGGCCACTTGAATACCTGTTTAAAGAAAGATCGATATACTCTAATAGAGCAGTCAGGATCTAGACCCTTCCTTGCCCCTGGGCCCCTCTTTAACTCTTTTCCCTGGGCCCTCTAATTTCTCTGGACGGCCCTGTTAGTGGCATGCAACTGCAGTCAACTAACACCCATTTTAACTAGTAAACCCTTAACAACACTTTGCCTTTCATCTTGTACTGCATTGAAACGATCAAGATACTCTATTAGAGCAGTCACAAAACAGCTGTAACACAGCCATAGGCGGCGGAAAGGGGGGGGGCTTAGCCCCCCCTCAGAATGATATCACACCGAAATTATCTTTCTTGGAGTGGGGCTGAAAACCGTGATAAAGATCGAGATACTCTAATAGAGCAGTCACTCTAATAAAGTATTCAGTGTGTAGCGAGCTATGTAAGGATTTTTATGTAGTTTATCAGCTAGAAATGGTAGCTGGTGAGGTGGAAGCTCTTTTCAGTTGGTTGCGACCTTTTTTTTTTTTTTTTTTTTTTTTTTGGTCTCACCTTACTAAACTATAGAAATAAGTCTGGGTCAGCCCAGCCCCCCTCATATCAACTACTTGCTCCACCGCTGAACACAGCAATCAATATTTAGCATAGTTACAACTTCTGCTTAGCATCGGATTGTATAGTTTAAATTACTAGCTACTTACAGACTTTACAATATAAAAATATGGCACTTGTAGAAATGTGACTGTTTTATTAGAGTATCTCGATCTACTTCAAGCATTGACTAATTCAAGTGAAGAAGCTACGCCCCTGCCAAGAGATCTTGTGAAATGAAATGAGAATAGTAAAGAAAAGGCAAGTATGTACAGAGACAATAGAGGGGCGCGTAATTATGTCCTGTTGTAAATAAACGCCTTTAAAATTTATATTACTACTAAATAAACGCACCAGAATAGGCTTGTGTGGCTGTTGTCTCCAAGGTTGTCTCATTATTTGTCTTTTCGTGTTGAAGGGATTTAGTCGCAATTGGTGAGTTTAACTATACATGTATTTGTGTTGTAAAACTTAATTGTAAAAAGGCGATTAGCACATATCATGATAAACATGTATTTGTCACAGTAGAGTCTCTCACGAAGTCACGATTATTATGAGACATTGGACCAGGGTAAAAAATTTACTGCTATATTTAGAGGTTGTAGCGTTTGTATATCTTAGTATCTTAATAAATAATCCCCCATGATCACTAATCACTAATAGTACAGTGAAAACTGGTCATTATTCAGGCCGTAGGGACAAAATTTTCTAACCTTGCCTTTTAAAGAGGTGGCTGCATTATGCGGCCTTAAAAAAAGGTAAGAAGCATGCTGTTCTAACTGGCTATAGAGATGGATTTAGTGTATGACAGCGTATGAGACAGTGAGTGCTGGCAGCAAGGGGGCAGCCAATCTGTTAGAGCACCAAAAGCACTGCTTCAGACATAGGCAGTTGACTGTCAGCCCCAAGTGTAAAAAGTTTCACTGTTGGTCCTTATAAGCTCCTGATGAAGAAAGTGATGAAGTCATTATCCATAGGATATATTTTTCAGAGTATCCATTTCAGTTCTACAATATAGTAGCCAAGCATAAGATGAACATAACACAGCATTCCAGTAGTTTAGTGGTGACCACAACACTGCCTGAGTTAAACTGTGGTGAGATTTGAGACTACCAGAAGCCCTGGAATGTCTTCAACACATGAAATACCAAATATCTAATGCCTGGCTTTCATCCACAGTGGACCTGTCTTGGTGGCCACTTGTACAGAAGGGAAACAGCTAGTTGCCACACCCCTTAATTATCAATTTGTAAAATCGTTAGCAAAATTGTGTGTGCGAGCAAGTGCGATGTGGCAGTGCCGTGTATATGGTTGCTGCCTAGCAGTGACACATCACGAGTATTGAAGTCACAATGCGTTACTGTATCATCCATCTAAATACAATCTCTGAATGTGTCATTTTGTGTAGAGAGCAATCTTCCACAAGAAGTGACCTGCAGGTTTCAGTGTATATTGTTAACCATTAATATTGTTCACAATATTGTGAACTATATGTACAGTGAAACCTCACTTAGTGGCCACCTCTTTAATAAGACCACCTCATTATATTGGCCACCTCTAGTAGGTCCCAAATATAGCTAAGCATTACTTATGACCTCATTAATAAGGCCACCTTGTTATTCAGGCCAAATTTTTTGGTCCCACAGCCTGCCATATTAATGAGGTTTCATTGTACTTATGTGAATTTTTATTTTTCGTAACTTTTCTTCAGGTTTACTGATGGGCACTATGAAGCATTGTTGACTGGTACGTGTATAATGTGGTGACTTGAAATGCTAAAACAGTACGTAGCATGTCTTGTATGTACATGTAATGTGTTGTAATGTGTCCACACATCCACACATCTTAGAAATAAATGTAATTGTATTCTCTATAAATAGTCAGTTCCATTGTGCCACTGGGTCATAAGTTGGTTGAGTATGGATCATCCAGGGCACTTGAGTCACATTTTGTCCTGGCCAAGTGGATCTCATCCACTGACAGAATATACAGGATCAGATCACGTGTATAAATTACGGTGGAACTTGTTTATTGCCACCTTCACTCATTCAGCAGGTAACAGTGTATAAATTCTCAATTGGAATTGGCTTTTCAAGAGTGGTTGTCTTTCTATACTAGTGGCCATTAAGATAGGTTGTACTGATAGAGTGTACATACTAGAGATGCAACAATATCCTCCACTTAGTGTCGTTTGATAGTGATGCAATGGAGACTATGTATTATTGCATTTAAATACTATACTATTATATTGCAACTCTAGCACGTTTTATAACAGGAATGTTTGTTAACCGTTTAGACATACTGGAGCCACACCCACTCATCTGGATTCTACAAATGGAGTCATACCAACTTGTTGTCATCATACTCACTCGTTACTCCCATTGTGTTTGGATGAATATACATGCCGTCATGTGAGACTTGCTACCATGGCGGGCCACTGGAAAACATTTGCATAGCAGTTATATTACAGTCATTATTGTACAATTCTTACATTATTGTTGTGAAAAGTGTTTGGTATTCATGTGTCTCCTCTGTATGTTGTAATTACATGTGTAATTTTGTGTGGGGGTGCTATAAAATGCAATAATGCATGGTGACAATTGTATTAGGCGATTTTGCACACTTCCTTTTAAGCTAGCTACATGTGCTAATTACTCACAGCTTGTGTCAACAACTGGTAACCGCAGTTGTACTCTTGTGTCATTCTTTAAGCCGCGCCCTTAGAGGACAAATTATGTGGGGGCGACTAATTTCAAAACGAAGGATGGTATGCAGCACCATAGATTAGCTATATCTATGGACTATAATCTATGGCAGCACACTTCTTGGTGGCTATATGTACTGATTAACTACATAGAGCGCCAGTTCATCAATACCCAGAGACCGCAGTTGTGCTCTGCGTCATTCTTTAAATTCCGAGTAAAATTCTTAGAGAGCAAATGACGTGGGGGCGACTAAATTCAAATTTCAAACTAGCCATTCTCGAAAACAAATGTTTCAATCTGAACGAAACTTTCAGAACAGTTTAAAGACACATTGCCCTACATGCCAAGCGAGTATTGCGGAAAACAACAATCTGGGATTTGTATTTGGCCTCTAGGTCGACTGAGGACGACTGAAACTTCGTTTGGTGCTGAAATCACGACTGTAGGGTAATCATGTATGGTGAAATCGATGATGTGAATCTTGAAGTGATTGAGTGAATACTGAAGCGATAACAGGGCGATCAATGTTCGGAATGCACAAAGGAACGCAAGGCATACACCTGCGGTTGCGTCTAACCGCATGCGATAAAAAAAAAAAATAAAAAAAAAAATGAAACGTCCCCTTTTATGTTGGCAATCTCGATCACGAAACAATCGGCATGGATTTGCTTCACTGCTTGTGTGGTAGTTACTAGTGACACGATGAGTTCAACTCCAGAGTTTCAGAGGGATAGCGTAAGTGACGGGTGGATTACAGGAAGGCCAAATTTGAGAACGTTCGTTCTTGTAAAATCCTCACGTAGTGGTCGCGTCATTTATTGTCTGCGGCGCGCGTTTCTGCTTTACTGGCCGCGCGACTCACTACCGTGAGTCTTGATATATAATTTGTACATTTACTGATAAAATATTAAAAGTATATCTACTTCATCTTTTCTTCTTCCTGTAGTAAAGAAAAAAAGATAGGTTAAAAAAGACCCAAAGCCGGCCATAGGCCAGCTTTGGGGTATACAAATACAAAAAGAAATGAAATCTAATCCAAAACAGCCAAGCTGTAAAAAAAGTGTGCGGCCCTCAAAAAGGCTATGGTGAAAAAAGATGTGAAATCCAAGGTGGCGGCCAAGAAATGGTTGTGATGGTAGGTTGATGGTAAAAATTTTAATGATGACAATTCAGGTGAATTTTGTGCTAAGACAAGCGGCACAAAATTCACCTGAATTGTCATTATTAAAATTTTTACCATTAATCTACCATCACAGCCATTTCTTGGCCGCCACATTGGAATTTACATCTTTTTTCACCATAGCCTTTTTGAGGGCCGCACACTTTTTTTACAGCTTGGCTGTTTTGGATTAGATAGAATAAACATGGCAAGATCTCATGCATGATCAAGGCACGTGTTAGTTGTGCATATAAACATGCTAATGGTGAAAGCTTATTACACCCTGATAACAATCAATCCACTGGAACAAACAAGTGTAACAACTGATAACACATGAATAGACAAGCGCTGAGGTTTATGACAAACTTGAACAGATAAGCCTGGAAGCTAGCAATAGAACATGAATGGACAAGCCTGAAAGCTAATGACAAGACTAGGCCAGCAGAGAAATTCATTGCAGCATAACTTTAATTATGCTAAACGTCTTATAGAACTTGCACGAGAACTCGGCCAGTACCACACGATAGCCGTTCGTCTTATTGTAATGGTGCAATCAGTCTCACTCAATTTAGTGCTCTGCATGCAACACGTGTCACACAAGGAACGAGCTCACCAGTTATAATGAATTTCCAGTGATGATGACCTTGTTTCTTTTTATTATCTCAACCGATTCCGTAGAGTGGAAGGACTGCTACGAAGAACCTCAGGCCATGGTAGCTTGGCTCATACATAACTCGTCTAAGTGGCACATTTTGTTCACCAACCACTGTTCCCCGTTCGTAATGCAACACTAGCGGTCTTGTTTCACCTACTAGAGCTTTTCTTTAACTGGGTCAGTCACCTTTCGAGAACGTAGTGTGTCACATCAGGGCTGTGCACATGGGGGGGGGGGGGGGCAACTGGGGAATTTTGCCCCAGGCTCTACCCTGAAAGGCGCCCCAGGAGGCTCCTTGATTACCTGTTTAAAAGATTGATATACTCTAATAGAGCAGTCAGATCAGATACTCTAATAGAGTAATCACAGTATTCTTCAGAGGAGCAGTGTAGCAAGCTTATAAATAAGAAGATATGGTTAGTGAGGGGTAGTTATTGTCTTTGTCAGCATGTAATGACCTTTTTTTTGGTCTTCAGCTTACAGCTTGGGTGAAGTTGTGATTCAGAATGGAAACCTGGGGCCCCACTTTAACTCTTTGCCCAGGGCCCCTTAATTTCTCTGGGCGGCCCTGTGTCACATGACCGCAAACCTGTTAAGCCAGTATGTCGATTACACAATCCTTTGAAACCAATTCAACATTACTTCATGTGCTTAGATCATAGCGCAACCTTTAGCTCATAGCGTGCACTTAGGTCACAGCAATTATGTGCAAGTTCTTATAGTGCTACATCTGCAGCATGCATGTTAACTTCAATTTATTGTGATGCAATAAATTACATATTAAAAGAAAATTGATATTACTTGCACAATTGCTAAAGAAAACACTAAGACAGGAGTTATTTGTGAGCTTGAAATTACTGATTCAGCTATAGTTATATCATATGCTGTAATTATCAATTAAAAGCAGTGCAAAAATACATTCAATGATTGTAACATTTTTTGTGATATTACATGTAAGATAGAAATTGCTATTGTACAATAAACAAACTAATCAATTCTTATTTCCCATAAGTAACAAAATAAAGATTTATCATAATACATCTTTATTTGGTAAAATGTTTATAATTGTTTCACAGATTAGCTAAACTTACCCTTTCAAATACTCCATGCAGTTCAAAAATTGTAGATTTTAAAATTTTTCCTGGGGGGCATGCCCCCAGACCCCCTAGAATGAGCACTGAAGTATATTTTGAATGTGACTGGACAACCACAATTAATGACAGGTCATTGGTGAATTTGTCCAGACATTTTGACAGCGGAATATTTTTGACACTACGTCGAGCACTGATATCAGCAAAATCCCTAACAGCAACTATTACATATATACGTGTGTAGCCACATATACATATACCTATGAGTTATGTATAGAAGTATACCCTTAACTATAGATGTTCCATAAATTATACTCTAATACGTACATACGTATCAAACCTAAATAATACACATCTGTACTTACCAGTAGATATGAACTCTGGAAATCTAGTGTCACAAAAAGAGGATGAAAAAATCTTTGGATAAGACCCAATCTGAAGGAACTGTATATGTAATTTGCGTAGCTTGAAGGAATTTAACCTCATCATTTCATAAGCATATAAACAACAATGTAATGGCATAGCACAAGCCAGTAATAAGCATCCTCTTTTACCAGAATCAGCTGGTGAGATTGATCCTTCTGGCAATCTCATGTCATTTTCAAGCTCCTGACAATACTCAGTCAAGTTTCGAACAGTTAAATGTTCATCATTAGCGTTTATCTTTAGTGTTACAATCTGAACATGGTTTGGGTCAAAATAAATGCTCTTAAAATATTTTTTTACATCTGAGACTTTCTTGCCATAAAAATGTTCTTCAAAGGACATAATCAATTTCTCTGCCTTAGGCATCCCAGCATTTATAACTATGATTTTCAAATACCTGGTATTTAACCAATTACAATATATTTTGAAGTTGTCTAATACATCCAAAATGGCATCACTATTGTTTGCAGCTTGGATATCTTTCTTGAAATCAGATGAAAAAACAGCACCTCTCAGCAAACAAGTTTTTTGCAATTCATCAAAATCTTCCTCTTGAAACAATTTCGCTAGTTGATTAAGCAAATAAGCAAACGCTCCAACAGGATTATTATCTTTATCATATTTTTCAAAAACATTATCAAAATCTAGAAAATATACTATGTACATGTAACTCTTTAGTATCTATATTATATGTGTGTGTGTGCGTGTGTGTGTGTGTGTGTGTGTGTGTGTGTGTGTACCACTTTGACACCTCAGATCAAAGGAAAGCCAGTACACATATATCACATACAGCACTGACTTAAAATGTTAACAAGATATACGCACTGCTACCAGTGCGTATATCTCGTTAACTTGAGACAATGCACACCTAATATACTGTATTAAAAATCAAACAGTATCAAACTACTGTTTGATGTATTAAAATTGAATCCCACAATCACAGCTTGCTTGGTTCCCTAAATAGAGAAGGGTATAGCAGCTAAAGATTTTGCCAATTAGGTGGGTCTTCATGCTACAATAAAACATATTAGTTATACCACGGGCACTTGTGCTTTGCCTGTATATACGCACTCGTGACCGTGGTATAACTATATATATATATATATATATCTAATCCAAAACAGCCAAGCTGTAAAAAAAGAGTGCGGCCCTGAAAAAGGCTATGGTGAAAAAAGATGTGAAATCCGCACCTCTGGAGGCCATACCCACTGTGGAGGCCATACCTGTTAAAAGACATTGAATCACTTGAGAAAGTCCAACGAAGAGCCACTAAATTCATATTATCAAACTATCAATCAGACTATAAAACAAGGCTAATACAAACTGGTATGTTGCCACTAATGTACATTTACGAAATTGCTGACATATTATTCTTTATCAAATCCATCAAAAATCCATCAGATAAATTTGACATCTTGAACTATACCAATTTTACTACAGGTTCAACAAGATCTGCTGGCACAAAGTTATACCCCAAGACTGCCCATATCAACCCTATCATGAACTCATATTTTTATCGTTTACCAAGATTATGGAACTCTTTACCAATAATTGACCTATCTCAATCACTAGATGTAATCAAACCAAAGTTGAAAGCATTTTTATGGAATCATTTTTTAGCTAACTTTGATAATAACCCCTGTACTTTTCATTACCTGTGTCCTTGTACCCGCTGCTCCAAGACTCCTGCACCAACCAATCATAATTATTTGTAACTATTATATATGTATGCATGTATAGTTTTTGTAGTTAAGTAGTTAGTGCTCTAGGCTACCAGTGCAGGACACTGGTAGTCCTTCAGAATTGTATGTCTCTGTAATCACTATAGCCTCTACTGTATGTAATTCCAATTCTGTAAAGCAATTATTAAAAATTAAATCCAAAGTGGCGGCCAAGAAATGGCTGTGATGGTAGGTTAATGGTAAAAATTTTAATAACGACAATTCAGGTGAATTTTATGCTAAGACCAAGCGGCACCAAATTCACCTGAATTGTTGTTATTAAAATTTTTACCATTAACCTACCATCACAGCCATTTCTTGGCCGCCACCTTGAATTTCACATCTTTTTTCACCATAGCCTTTTGAAGGGCCACACTCTTTTTTTACAGCTTGGCTGTTTTGGATTAGATTTCACTTCTTTTTGTATTTGTATACCCCAAAGCCGGCCTATGGCCGGCTTTAGGGCTTTTTAACCTGTCATTTTCTCTTTACTACAGGAAGAAGAAAAGATGAAGCAGGGTGATTTCCTTGTAGCTGACCTCTCTGCAAGGTGATCCTTCTAGCTAATCTCTCTACCGGATGACTTGTTTGTAGCTGAACTCTCTACAGGGTGATTTGTTTGTAGCTGAACTCTCTACAAGGTAACTTCTTCTAGCTGATCTTTCTACAGGGTGATTTGTTTGTAGCTGAATTCTCTACAGGGAAATTTGTTTGCAGCTGAACTTTGTACATGGTAGTTTCTTTGTAGCTGAACTCTCTACAATGTAATTTCTTCTAGCTGAACTCTCTACAAGGTAACTTCTTCTAGCTGATCTTTCTACAGGGTGATTTGTTTGTAGCTGAATTCTCTACAGGGAAATTTGTTTGCAGCTGAACTCTCTACATGGTAGTTTCTTTGTAGCTGAACTCTCTACAATGTGACTTCTTCTAGCTGAACTCTCTACAGAGTGACTTGTTTCTAGCTGATATCTCTACAGTGTAACTTGTTTCTAGCTGAACTCTCTACAGGTGATTTGTTTGTAGCTGAATTCTCTACAAGGTAACTTCTTCTAGCTGATCTTTCTACAGGGTGATTTGTTTGTAGCTGAATTCTCTACAAGGCAATTTGTTTGCAGCTGAACTCTCTACATGGTAATATCTTTGTAGCTGAACTCTCTACAATGTAACTTCTTCTAGCTGAACTCTCTACAGGGTGACTTGTTTGTAGTTGAACCCTCTAAAGGGTAATTTGTTTGTAGCTGAATTCTCTACAAGGTAACTTCTTCTAACTGATCTTTCTACGGGGGGGTGATTTGTTGTCTCTACAGGGCAATTTGTTTGCAGCTGAACTCTCTACATGGTAGTTTCTTTGTAGCTGAACTCTCTACAATGTAACTTCTTCTAGCTGAACTCTCTACAGGGTGACTTGTTTCTAGCTGAACTATCTACAGGGTGATTTGTTTGTAGCTGAATTCTCTACAGGGCAATTTGTTTGCTGCTGAACTCTCTACAAGGTAACTTCTTCTAGCTGATCTTTCTACAAGGTGATTTGTCTGTAGCTGAATTCTCTACAGGGCAATTTGTTTGCTGCTGAACTCTCTACATGGTAGTTTCTTTGTAGCTGAACTCTCTACAATGTAATTTCTTCTAGCTGAACTCTCTACAGGATGACTTGTTTGTAGCTGAACCCTTTACAGGGTGACTTGTTTGTAGCTGAACCCTCTACAGGGTGATTTGTTTGTAGCTGAACTCTCTACAAGGTAACTTCTTCTAGCTGATCTTTCTACAGGGTGATTTGTTTGTAGCTGAATTCTCTACAGGTCAATTTGTTTGCTGCTGAACTCTCTACATGGTAGTTTCTTTGTAGCTGAACTCTCTACAATGTAACCTCTTCTAGCTGAACTCTCTACAGGATGACTTGTTTGTAGCTGAACCCTCTACAGGGTGATGTGTTTGTAGCTGAACTCTCTACAAGGTAACTTCTTCTAGCTGATCTTTCTACAGGGTGATTTGTTTGTAGCTGAATTCTCTACAGGGCAATTTGTTTGCAGCTGAACTCTCTACATGGTAGTTTCTTTGTAGCTGAATTCTCTACAATGTAACTTCTTCTAGCTGAACTCTCTACAGGATGACTTGTTTCTAGCTGATCTCTGTACAGGGTGACTTGTTCCTAGCTGAACTCTCTACAGGTGATTTGTTTGCAGCTGAACTCTCTTACATGGTGGTTTCTTTGTAGCTGAACTCTCTACAAAGTGACTTCTTCTAGCTGATCTATCTACAGGATGACTTGTTTCTAACTGAAGTCTCTACAGTGTGATCTGTTCATAGCGGAACTTTCTACTGGGTGATTTGTTTGCAGCTAAACGCTTTGCATGATTGTTTCTTTGTAACTGAACTCTCTACAAGGTAACTTCTTCTAGCTAATCTCTCTACAGGGCAATTTGTTTGTAGCTGAATTCTCTACAGGGTGATTTATTTGAGCTGAACTCTCTACATGATGGCTTCTTTGTAGCTGAACTCTCTATTAGGTACCTTCTTCTAGCTGATCTGACTACAGGGTGACTTGTTTGTAGTGAAATTCCCTACAGAATAACTTGTAATGTAATCTAATCCAAAACAGCCAAGCTGTAAAAAAAGTGTGCGGCCCTCAGAAAGGCTATGGTGAAAAAAGATGTGAAATCCAAAGTGGCGGCCAAGAAATGGCTGTGATGGTAGGTTACTGGTAAAAATTTTAATAACGACAATTCAAGTGAATTTGGTGCCACTTGGTCAATTGGCACAAAATTCACCTCAATTGTCGTTATTAAATTTTTTACCATTAACCTACCATCACAGCCATTTCTTGGCCGCCACCTTGGATTTTACATCTTTTTTCACCATAGCCTTTCTGAGGGCCGCACACTTTTTTTACAGCTTGGCTGTTTTGGATTAGATTTCATTTCTTTTTGTATTTGTATACCCCAAAGCCAGCCCATAGGCCAGCTTTGGGACTTTTTTAACCTATGTTTTTTTTCTTTACTACAGGAAGAAGAAAAGATGAAGTAGATGTACTTTAAATATTTTATCAGTAAATGTACAAATTATATATATAATACATATGTGACCGGATTTGCGAAAAGGGGCCTTCCACACACATCCAATTTGCCGACTTTGACAATTGATAACTTCAGATTGGAAAGAGCTATTGCCTTGCAATTTGGGCAGTGGTGATTTCGTTGCAGCTGAACTCTCTACATGATGGTTTCTTTGTAGCTGAACTCTCTACAAGGTAATTTCTTCTAGCTGATCTCTCTACAGGGAGATTTGTTTGTAGCTGAACTATATACAAGGTAACTTCTTCTAGCTGATCTCTCTACAGGGTGATTTGTTCGTAGCTGAATTCTGTACAGGTAATTTGTTTGCAGCTGAGCTCTTTACAAAATGGTTTCTTTGTAGCTGAACTCTCTACAAAGTAACTTCTTCTAACTGATCTTTCTACAGGGTGATTTGTTTGTAGCTGAACTATCTACAAGGTAATGTCTTCTAGCTGATCTCTCTACAAGGTGATTTGTTTGTAGCTGAATTCTGTACAGGTGATTTGTTTGCAGCTGAGCTCTTTACAGAATGGTTTCTTTGTAGCTGACCTCTCTACAAGATAATTTTTCTAGCTGATGTCTCTACAAGGTCACTAGTTTGTAGCTGAACTCTCTACATGGTGGTTTCTTTGTAACTGAACTTTCTACAAGGTGACTTCTTCTAGCTGATCTTTCAATAGGGTGATTTGTTTGTAGCTTCACCCTCTACAAGGTAACTTCTTCTAACTGATCTCTCTACAGGGAGATTTGTTTGCAGCTGAACTCTCTACAGGTGATTTGTTTGAAGCTGAACTTTCTAAATGATGGTTTCTTTGTAGCTGAACTCTCTACAAGTTAACTTCTTCTAGCTGATCTCTCTTCAGGGTGATTTGTTTGTAGCTGAATTCTGTACAGATGATTTGTTTGCAGCTGAGCTCTTTACAGAATGGTTTCTTTGTAGCTGAACTCTCTAAAAGGTAACTTCTTCTAACTGATCTTTCTAAAGGGCAATTTGTTTGTGGCTGAATTTTCTACAGGGTGATTTCTTTGCAGCTGAACTCTCTACTTGGTGGTTTCTTTGTAGCTGAACTATGTACAAGGTAATTTCTTCTAGCTGACCTCTCTACAGGGTGATTTGTTTGTAACTGAATTCTGTACAAGTGATTTGTTTGCAGCTGAGCTCTTTACAAAATGGTTTCTTTGTAGCTGAACTCTCTACAAAGTAACTTCTTCTAACTGATCTTTCTACAGGGTGATTTCTTTGCAGCTGAACTCTCTACTTGGTGGTTTCTTTGTAGCTGAACTATGTACAAGGTAATTTCTTCTAGCTGACCTCTCTACAGGGTGATTTGTTTGTAACTGAATTCTGTACAGGTGATTTGTTTGCAGCTGAGCTCTAAACAGAATGGTTTCTTTGTAGCTGAACTCTCTACAAGGTAACGTTTCTAGCTGATGTCTCTACAAGGTGACTAGTTTGTAGCTGAACTCTCTACATGGTGGTTTCTTTGTAACTGAACTTTCTACAAGGTGACTTCTTCTAGCTGATCTTTCTACAGGGTGATTTGTTTGTAGCTGAACTCTCTACAAGGTAACTTCTTCTAGCTGATCTCTCTACAGGGAGATTTGTTTGTAGCTGAACTCTCTACAGGTGATTTGTTTGAAGCTGAACTCTCTAAATGATGGTTTCTTTGTAGCTGAACTCTCTACAAGTTAACTTCTTCTATCTGATCTCTCTACATGGTGATTTGTTTGTAGTTGAATTCTGTATAGGTGGTTTGTTTGCAACTGAGCTCTTTAAATAAAGGTTTCTTTGTAGCTGAACTCTCTCAAGGTAACTTCTTCTAGCTGATGTCTTTGCAGGGTCACTAGTTTGTAGCTGAATTCTCTACATGGTGGTTTCTTTGTAACTGAACTCTCTACAAGGTAACTTCTTCTAGCTGATCTTTCTACAGGGTGATTTATTTGTAGCTAAATTCTGTACAGGTGATTTGTTTGCAGCTGAGCTCTTTAAAGAATGGTTTCTTTGTAGCTGAACTCTCTATACAAGGTAACTTCTTCTAGCTGATGTCTCTACAAGGTCACCAGTTTGTAGCTGAGCTCTCTACATGGTGTAACTGAACTCTCTACAAGGTGACCTCTTCTAGCTGATCTTTCTACAGGGTGATTTGTTTGAAGCTGAACTCTCTACAAGGTAACTTCTTCTAGCTGATCTCTCTACAGGAGATTTGTTTGTAGCTGAACTCTCTACATGATGGTTTCTTTGTAGCTGAACTCTCTACAAGGTAACTTCTTCTAGCTAATCTCTCTACAGGGAGATTTGTTTGTAGCTGAACTCTCTACATGATGGTTTCTTTGTAGCTGAACTCTCTGCAAGGTAACTTCTTCTATTGATCTCTCCACAGGGCGATTTTTTTGTAGCTGAACTCTCTACATGGTGGTTTCTTTGTAGCTGAACTCTACAAAGTGATTTTTTCTAGTTGAAATATCTCTTTCCATAGTTGCATGAACTCCCTACAAGGTAATTTCTTCTAGCTGATCTCTCTACAGGGTGACTTGTGTGTAGCTGATCTCTATACAGGTTTCTTATTTCTAGCTGATCTCTTGAATTCTCTTCAGGGTGACTGCTCTATTAGGATGATTGCTCTATTAGAGTATCTCGATCTCGCACTTGCTGCACCAAGTTGGATTTTGTGTTATAACTTCGTGGTTTTCTGATTCTTCTACACCATTGATGAGCCTTTCTAAGATGATTACTCCATCTGTATAACGATTTTCAAAGCATTACCCCAAGCGGTTTATCTGGTAGGCGTGGCAAGCAGTCGTTTTTAAACCAGGCGCACGCCCACAGCCGGCCGAAGGCCGGCTGTGGGCGTGCGCCGGGTTTACTGTAATTGTTTCCGTAAAAGTGTGTGTGTGTGTACCTATCTATCTACCTATCTACCTATGTTTGTCCGTACGCACCCACGTGAGCAAAATCGTTTAATAATGGTGAAAGCAGCTTTTACGTAAGAAGTAAAAGTGAAATGAAGTCTGTATTAAACTTCTGCACAGGTGAACTTTGCTCTGAGGTGGTTTCTTTTCGGCGGACTGAAATACTGGTGTGGTGACTTTCCTCAGACTACCTTCCCCTTGAGGTTTTCAGGCATTTAGCAACTGAAAAACAACGGTGCAGGCCTCGTACACTGCCAGGAATAGCCTATCGCTTCGAGTTGAAAGGGGGCGTATCCCTTACGTACGCGAACGAAAATGAAGAGCAGCTTTGAGGCTTTGTCGAGAGAATTTGTGGGAAAAAACACGTTAGTCACACTATAAAACAGTTTAGAAGATAGTTTTGTGCGTAATATGTTGGTAAAAGCGGTTTATTTAACAAACGCTTCCTTAGCAGTGCATAGCAACGTAATTGAATGAATTACAAATATTTCATGAATTACGAGAAATAGCTAATTATATTATTGCACAACCCAAACTGCCATATTGAAAGTAGTAATACATAGTTGGTTAATTCATAGTAGTATATACTTTTATTCCAGATGAGTTAGCTAGCTGCATGGCGCCTGGTTTTTAGAAGTAGCACAACATCAACTTGTTTTATTAGCTAATCTCGATTGCATAATTGTTACACACTGTTGGTTTTTTCGTTGTATCTTCCTGTTTTTTAACTCGATTTCTTTCAAACCACAAAAGGTTTGAGGTTCAATAGTTAACCTATTCACCCACCGATTTTCAGCTTCTTCCCATATGCGGTTTACCCTGTAGGCGTGACAACATATTGGTGTTATTTTTCGTGAATAATCGCTCATAACTATTTGCCTGTTTATTGTATTCCAGCCAAAGTTGGTACCGAGATGCGCCTTTATATCCCCTTCTGTGTGCCAAATTTCAAGGCAATCGGATATGGCGTTCGAGTTTTATAGCAGTTTTTGTAAGTGTGCGACAAGAAAAAGAAAAATAAGAAGAAAAAAAAACGAAGAAACTGAGCCGATTTTTGAAGTCGCATATCTCGGGAACGCGCGAAGCGATTTCGCTCAAATTTGGAATGTAGAGCGCTGCAGTTGGAGGGCATGTCCACAGCAAAAATCGTCTTGTTTCATCAAGGAAGCACAGAGCTACGGAGGTGCGAAAATTGCGTTTTCTTTCTTCCTGTCAATATACTCACTGGTGTTACGCGCCGGCTTCTTGGGCCGCACGACACACTACCGTGTGTCTTGATATAACTGAGTAAATTATAAATGCAGCTGAATGCTTTATTAGGGTGACTGTTCTATTAGAGTATCTCGATCTCGCATTTGTTGCACCTAGTTGCCTTTCGAATCATAACTCAGTGATTTGTAACCCGATTCTTCTGTACTACTGCAAGAACTTTCTATGATGATTATTCTAGCTAGATACTGATTTTCAGCTCGTTGCTCTAAGCGGTTTGCCTGGTAGACACAAAAACTAATAGTTTTTTTATTCATAAAAATCGATCGCATAATTTTGACACAGGTTGGGTTTTGTGTCATATCTCCATGGTCTTTATCCCGATTCCTTTCAAACCACAAAAAGGCACTCTTACGATGGTAGCTCCATCTACATATCAATTTTCAACTGATTCCTCCAAGGGGTTTACTCTGTAGGTGTGACAGACCTTCGACCTTATTTTACGCAAATAATCGGTCATAACTCCGTGAATGTTCATCGGATTACTACCAAAGTTGGTACGGAGATCCGCCTTAATGAGGCCTTTAAGTGTGCCAATTTCAGCCCAATCCAAGCACGCATTCGTGTTTTATGGCGAATTTTGCGAAGTGTGCGAAATGAAGATGAAGAAGAAAAAAACGAAGAAATTAAAATGAAATTTTGTTTGCTTGTATCTTGGAAATGGCTGGAGCGATTTTCTTCAAATTAGGTATGTAGACTCCCCTAACTGGGCGGCACGTCTCTAACAAATTTGGTTCCAATCGGATAAGGGATCACAGAGCTACATAGGTGTGAAAATTGTGTTTTCTTTCTTCCTGTTAATATACTCACGGTGTGGCGCGCCGCGTGTTTCTTGTGATATGTGACCAAATTTTGGATTTTGGAAAACCGTCGATATACGCACAATAGTTTGGAAAGCCGTCGATATACACACAATAGTACTTTTGTAACAAAACGTATTTGTTAAAAAAATGCAAGCTCCAGAAAAAATTTTTGCAAGTTTTAATCGCCTCACTGGTGGGTGAATTAAGCCTCCAATGGATAAATCCTCGGCATCATCGTGTTTGCCTGTTCATAGGGAGTACAAAAATCTTTGTTTCATCTCATACACAAAAGGATTTCAAAGTTACAGACGTTCGTTTACGTTGCAGTGACAAAAGAATTTACCGACAATTGTTTTTCAGTGAATTTGCTTTCCTTATCGAACACAGAAACATGCCTGAGGCAAACCCTATACCTTGGCAGATGCACAAATTCATGGCGAACACAATGGGCAAAGATTCAATTCTGTACACTGTTGTATCAGTAAGTTATGTAAGCGCCTGTAGATTCTTTTCTCAATAGCTTCTGTACATATCAATTTATTTGCTCATCTGGCTGCCTAGTGCTGTATTTCCAACGCTGCTTAGCTTATGGAGCTGAAACTTAGCTAGTCCATTCCTCTGTCCCTGTAGAAAACAAAGAACAAATAAAATGCATTTTGAAAATTGTGCAGATATCGACGGTTTTCTAAAATTAGGTAACATATAAAAATGTATATACAACCTTAATTGCCTTTCTTGGTAACTAGCTTAACTTTCTTAACTGTCAAGTTCAAACCTTTTTTCACAGATGGGCTGTTTTATATTCATACTGCATGTATATAGGAACTGCTCTGATATACTGTACATAGGGGAAGTTTTGATGGGCATAAGTTGTGTGGTAAATCTAGAGGGCAAACAAACTTATTCACAGTTTTTACATAACTGTGAAATCTGCACAAGTTTTACCCATCAAAATTTTCCCTGAAGTTGAAAGAACATTACTAAAGTTGAAAGAGCAGTTCTGCAAGTACAACTATGTAGTACAAAAGGTTATTTAACATTCCTAGACTATCTGATATAACAAGAAATTGATGTTCTCTAGTAGTGGCATCGAAACGAGTCTGAATTATGTTGCTGGGAATTTGCAGCCTGCAATTTAGCACTGCCTTGTGCAGGCCTCATAAGCAGCTTCTGAGCAAGTATTTTCACTGGCAAAGTCTTCTTTTCACTCCCAGCAAGAACGATCTTTACAAGGCACTCACTACATAGAAGTGTTATTAATGTTGCACAATAGTAGCTGTCGAACCTCACCTATGAATAAAATTATAATGGCAGTATTGGCATTTACATATAACAAAATGTGACTGGATTGTGGGAAAAACAATAAAAATTGCACTTTAGAAGTTTTAATATAAACGGTTTTAAGAATTCAAATCAGTATATCTTGCCAAGGATAGCAAGCACACATACAAAATTTACACAAGAGATGCATCAATCTACGACCCCTCAGAACACATCCAATACTTGTAGCTGCTTGTAGAGTTTCTCGCCAAATAAGAGAGCAGTTGGATGGGCGAAGCAGTCAATCACAAGTGCTCACAAAGGGCTGGAGGGTGGGGGTGATAAGAGATAGACTTCAAAATGGAGGCTGACCAGAAGTATAGGCATATGATTACAAGGCTGTGCTGGCTTCTTAGTGGCTGATATGCAGCACATTCAACACAGAAAACATTTGGTCAATCATATCAGGCCATCCACCAGTACACCACTGATCCTTTCCAAGCCAGCTCCTTCAACTGCAAATAGAGTTTGTAATACCTCCTAGAAAGACGCCTCTTAAAACCATGCAGTCTCAAGCATTTTGAGTGATGCTGACGGTCAAATAGTATGATAGTGTAGCTATTAACTAGTAGTGTGTTAGTTTGATTTTGATTAAAGTGAAATTTGTATCAAATTGAAGTGAAATTTGTATCAAATTTGGTCACAGATTAATGCTTTCTCTTGCATTTGTTAGACTGTTTTGCTTTTCCTTGCCATACGTATCTAAAACAAATTTTCGGGTTAATTGTGGTTAATAGAATCAGGAGCAAAAAATATGGACATAATAATGAATTTAATTAATTTGGAATAGAATAATGATCAAAGCTCATTGGGAAGTCCTTACTTTGGCATTGAACAATATAATAAAAGCTAATGTGCCAAAAGTAGGGACTTTCTAACTGAGCTATGCTGTAACACCAACATTCATCTTTTGTTTCACTACTTTTTATAGTATAGATCCCTACTTTATTTTTAAATTAACAACAACTTTTAAAATACTAGTTTGTTTAGTCTTTATTGTGGCACAGCTAGCTACAATGTAACTTGTATATGGGCTGGTTTTGCTGTAGTAGTACAGGCATTTTAACAGGAATATTGGGTCAACCTTAAACTAATTGCAACAAAAGCAAACTCAACAGATTTTGTTTCCTTATTATGTCCTCATTGACAGAAAAAAAGTCCTAAGGAATCCTCCTGGGGGAACAATGTGAAAATCATTGAAAGAGAAACCCACTTTTTGCTTCTTAACGCTTTTATGGTTTCACAGTATTTATTGTTATATCTCAGCTAGGATGTTACCTGTATCAAAACTTAATATACCATTATAAAGCTCTTGCAAAGACAAATCTTTTGGTACTAAAATTATCACTCTAGGATAATGTGTTAACAAGTTATAATCATATACATTGTATCTTGAGTTTGCCTACTTTTTGTACATGTTTTGCAACGTTAACTACTGTGGTAACACCTTATTGAGGATAGTCTTAAGAAGAATGCAGAGTCCATGAGGAAATCTTCCAGAACTTCAGCTTTGTGGATTCAGTACATGAGCATGATGGACATTTTACGCAAATTTATCAGAGCAGAGCGTACAGGTAACTGGGAGTTACATCTGCAGTCCATCCAAGCTATGCTTCCATACATGGCAGCTTCAGGTCACAACTCCTACACTAAATCTGGCATGCTGTATTTGCAGCAGATGTCGACCCTCCCGACTCAACATCCCAATGTTCTGCAACATTTCAGTGAGGGATTACATGTGATCCGAAGAAGCAACCGTCTGTAGGCAGGCCTTTCATCTGACCTTGTCATCGAGCAAGTTTTGATGAGAAGCTTAAAGACCAGTGGAGGTCTCACACGTGGACGTGGAATGACTGAAAATCAGCGTCTATTGTGGCTGCTGTCAAGGCCTGCCTGTGCAGAAGTTAATCAGGCAATGCAGGATCTCACCGGGGTTAACTACAACACTGGGGAGCAGAATAAGGATATGACAACAGCAAGACAAGCACGTGACTGGAAAGACACATTAACTGTACTCCAGTATTTGCAAGAAAGGAACCCATTTAGCATGGACCCAAGTCTGAGAAGCATTTCCACTGGAGTGCATGCCCACCCCGCTGTCAATGTTGATGAAGCTGCAGCAGTCGGGGACATGATATTGACACAAATGAATGGGACTACACCTGCTAAGTATACATTTCAGAAAAAAAACCAGGTAGTCACTCTTGGCTTGAAGTCACCTTCTGTCAAGATTGATGGGAATAGAATTCAGATTGACCCACTGCTTCTCTTTCAAAGACTTACTACTGTCATGCAATCATCAGATGATCTGGAGTTAGCCTTCAAGCATGAGTTGTGCAGCTATCCACCTGCTCTCTTTGATTCATCTCTTTTGCTCCATGAAGCAGACAAGCCAGCAGTTGCTGATGCAATATGGACGATTTGTGAAAGTAGTGTCCCAGTAGATATCCCAGATGATGGCATTCAGTATGTCCTGGATGGTGGAGCACTTTTACAACGCATCCCATGGTCTCGCGGTTCTACATATGGAGACATCTGCCACCAGTACACAGAATATGTAGCAAGAAAGTACATGGATGCCATAGTTGTATTTGATGGCTATGAAAATATTAATACAAAACATATGACACATCAGAGACGATCCAAAGGAAAGGCTGGTGCAACTGTGACAGTCGCTGCTAACATGACCACTACAATGAAGAAGGACCAGTTTTTGGCCAACCAAAAGAATAAGCAGCAATTCATTTTTTTTGTTGAGTGCAGAAATGGAGAAGAACAACTGCAAAACTTACCATGCACCTGGAGATGCTGATCTTTTGATTGTTCAGAAGGCTGTTCAATCAGCTACTACCAGTAACACTGTGCTAGTTGGTGAAGACACTGACCTCATTGTCCTGCTCTGCTACCATGCAAGACTTGATTCCCATGACCTCTTCTTTCGTCCTGAGCCAAAAAAAAACACAAAAAAGCTTCGTGTCTGGCATATCAGAGCCACAAAAGAAAAGCTTGGTCAAGACATCTGCAACAACATCCTCTTCATCCATGCTATTCTTGGGTGTGACACAACATCACGTCTCTACGGGGTTGGAAAGGGGACATCCCTTAGCAAGTTCAAAGCAAGCAGTATGTTCCGTGAGCAGGCAAAGGTGTTCCATTCTAATTCAGCTTCCACACATGATGTGATAGATGCAGGAGAGAAAGCTCTAGTACTAGTCTACAATGGAATGTCAACTGACACATTGGATTCCCTCCGACATAAACGATTCTGTGAAAAAGTAGCTTCAAAAACATCCCATGTAAAACCACAATCATTGCCACCAACTTCAGCAGCAGCAAAGTACCACAGCCTTCGCGTGTACCTTCAAGTTCAAGAATGGAAAGGATCAGCTGCAGAACTTAATCCCATAGACTGGGGATGGCAGGAGTGTGAAGAGGGATTTGTGCCACTTCAAACATCACTACCTCCTGCTCCTGAACATCTGCTACGGGTGATTAGATGCAACTGCCAGACTGACTGCAGTACATTAAGATGCTCATGCAAGAAACACAACATTGAGTGTACTCTCGCTTGTGGTAACTGCAAGGGAACTGGGTGCACAAACACATCTTATGATAATGATAATGAACCTGTTGAGTAGTTATACACAGACTGACATTTGCTACAATCTCTTTGATTGATATCACCTGTATTAATTATATTATTTTGATAATAACTTGTTAACACATTATCCTAGAGTGATAATTTTAGTACCAAAAGATTTGTCTTTGCAAGAGCTTTTTAATGGTATGTTAAGTTTTGATACAGGTAGCATCCTAGCTGAGATATAACAATAAATACTGTGAAACCATAAAAGCGTTAAGAAGCAAAAAAGTGGGTTTATGTTTCAGTGATTTTCACATTGTTCCCCCACGAGGATTCCTTAGGACTTTTTATCTGTCAATGAGGATATAATAAGGAAACAAAATCTATTGAGTTTGCTTTTGTTGCAATTAGTTTAAGGTTCACTCACATATTGACTGTACTATAGTTTGGGTTATTTTTGCTGCGCTTTTCAATAATGTGTATCAGGAGATCGTGTTCTAGATCCAAGCATCTCTGTGTGCCTCTAGCCAATGACCTTGCTGTTGCTGAGGGGCACCTGTCTCCAATAGAACAATAATGTAACACACTGATTTTCATGAACCATGATAGTGGGTTCATATTAGGGATCACCCATGTTTTTTGCAAAAATCCTAACAGAGCGCACGCCTAAAACCACCTTAAAAAGCATCCTCAACTCAAAACAACCCTCTAGTGGTTCTTGCAATGAGTATAGGTCCACTAGTAAGTATCAAGTGAAAAGGAATCAGTACATGTATTTTAGACAAAACTGAAATTTGTCCTTTTGTTCATATCAAGACACACGGTAGTGTGTCGTGCGGCCCAAGAAGCCGGCGCGCAACACCCATGAGTATATTGACAGGAAGAAAGAAAACGCAATTGTCGCACCTCCGTAGCTCTATGCTTCCTTGATGAAACAAGACGATTTTTGCTGTGGACACTCCCTCCACCTTCAGTACTCCACATTCCAAATTAGAGCGAAATCGCTACAAGCGTTCCCGAGATATGCGACTTCAAAAATTGGCTTAGTTTCTTGGGTTTTTTTTCTTCTTATTTTTCTTCCTCTTTTCACACACTTACAAAAACTGCTATAAAACGTGAACGCCATATCCGATTGCCTTCAAATTTGGCACACAGAAGGGGGGTATAAAGGCACATCGCTGTACCAACCTTGGCTAGGATACGATCAACAGGAAAAGAGTTATGATCGATTATTCAGGAAAAATAACACCAATATGTTGTTACGCCTACAGGGTAAACCATGTATGGGAAGATGCTGAAAATCGGTGGGTGAATAGGTTAACTATTGAACCTCAACCCTTTTGTGGTTTGAAAGAAATCGAGCTAAAAACCAGCAAAAAAACCAACAGTGTGTAACAATTACACAATCGAGATTAGCTAATAAAAAACGACTACTTGCCAAGCCTACCAGATAAACCGCTTGGGGGTAATGCTTAGAAAATCGCTGTATAGATGGAGTAAACAACTTAGAAAGGCTCTTCAATGGTGTAGAAGAATCAGACTTAAAGCCACGGAGTTATAACACGAAATCCAACTTGGTGCAGCAAGTGTGAGATCGAGATACTCTAATAGAGCAGTCATCCTAATAGAGCAGTCACCCTGAAGAGAATTCAAGAGATCAGCTAGAAACAAGTAACCTGTATAGAGATCAGCTACAAACAAATCACCCTGTAGAGAGATAAGCTAGAAGAAATTACCTTGTAGGGAGTTCATGCAACTATGGAAAGGGATAGTTCAGCAAGAAGAAATTACCTTGTAGGGAGTTCATGCAACTATGGAAAGGGATAGTTCAGCTAAAAGAAATTACCTTGTAGGGAGTTCATGCAACTATGGAAAGGGATAGTTCAGCTCGAAGAAATCACCTTGTAGAGTTCAGCTACAAAGAAACTACTATGTAGAGAGTTCGACTACAAACAAATCGCCCTGTAGAGAGATCAATAGAAGAAGTTACCTTGTAGAGAGTTCAGCTACAAAGAAACCAGCATGTAGAGAGTTCAGCTGCAAACAAATCACCTGTAGAGAGTTCAGTTACAAACAAATCTCCTTGTAGAGAGATCAGCTAGAAGAAGTTTCCTTGTAGAGAGTTAAGCTACAAACAAATCACCCTGTAGAAAGATCAGGTAGACGGAGTCACCTTGTAGAGAGTTCAGATACAAAGAAACCATCATGTAGAGAGTTCAGCTACAAACTAGAGACCTTGTAGAGACATCAGCTAAAAGAAATTACCTTGTAGAGAGTTCAGCTACAAACAAACCATCATGTAGAGAGTTCAACTGCAAACAAATCACCTGTAGAGAGTTCAGCTACAAACAAATCTCCCTGTAGAGAGATCAGCTAGAAGAAGTTTCCTTGTAGAGAATTCAGCTACAAATAAATCACCCTCTAGAAAGATCAGCTAGAAGAAGTCGCCTTGTGGAGAGTTCAGTTACATCATGTAGAGAGTTCAGCTGCAAACAAATCTCCCTGTAGAAAGATCAGCTAGAAGAAGTCACTTTGTAGAGAGTTCAGCTACAAAGAACCATCATGTAGAGAGTTCAGCTGCAAACAAATCACCTGTAGAGAGTTAAGCTACAAACAAATCTCCCTGTAGAGAGATCAGCTAGAAGAAGTTTCCTTGTAGAGAGTTCAGCTACAAACAAATCTCCCTGTTGAGAGATCAGCTAGAAGAAATTACCTTGTAGAGAGTTCAGTTACAAAGAAACTACCATGTAGAGAGTTCAGCTTCAAAGAAATCACCCTGTAGAAAATTCAACCACAAACAAATTGCCCTGTAGAAAGATTAGTTAGAAGAAGTTACCTTGTAGAGAGTTCAGCTACAAAGAAACCATTCTGTACAGAGCTCAGCTGCAAAGAAATCACCTGTACAGAATTCAGCTACAAACAAATCACCCTGTAGAGAGATCAGCTGGAAGAAATTACCTTGTAGAGAGTTCAGCTACAAAGAAACCATTTTGTAAAGAGCTCAGCTGCAAACAAATCACCTGTACAGAATTCAGCTACAAAACAAATCACCCTGTAGAGAGATCAGCTAGAAGAAGTTACCTTGTAGATAGTTCAGCTACAAACAAATCACCCTCTAGAGAGATCAGCTAGAAGAAGTTACCTTGTAGATTGTTGAGCTACAAACAATTCACCCTGTAGAGAGAGCAGCAAGAAGAAGTCACCTTGTAGAGTGATCAGTTACAAACAAACCACCATGGAGAGTTCTGTAATAAATATATGTACTATATATATATAATTTGTACATTTACTGATAAAATCAGAAATATTTAAAGTACATCTGCTTCATCTTTTCTTCTTCCAGTGGTAAAGAAAAAAAGACAGGTTAAAAAAGTCCCAAAGCCGGCCATAGGCCGGTTTTGGGGTATAGCCATCGGCCGGCTTTGGAGTATACAAATACAAAAAGAAATGAAATCTAATCCAAAACAGCCAAGCTGTAAAAAAAAAACAGTGCGGCCCTCAAAAAGCTATGGTGTAAAAATATGTGAAATCCAAGGTGGCAGCCAAGAAATGGCTGTGATGGTAGGTTAATGGTAAAAATTTTAATAACGGCAATTTAGGTGAATTTTTTGCCAAGACCAAGCGGCACAAAAATTCACCTGAGTTGTCGTTGTTAAAATTTTTACCATTAACCTACCATCACAGCCATTTCTTGGCTGCCACCTTGGATTTCACATATTTTTACACCATAGCTTTTTGAGGGCCGCACTGTTTTTTTACAGCTTGGCTGTTTTGGATTAGATTATTATTATTATTATTATTACTAGGACCACGTCACATACAACCAAGTACATACACCAACATTGCAACCTACCCATTGGGCAAGTATAAACAGTGCCATAGGCAGCACTCAGAGCAGTGTGCGTGTACCGGTGGAAATGATGCATATGCATACGTACACAGGCAAGGGAGTTTAACTGGCATCAGAAAACCACAATACTAAAACACAACCTACACAAAAACCAAGTTAAGTTAGATATATTGAAAGTAACTATATATTGTAGGTGTGACGTGTCTCTGAGGATGACTCAGCAGTGAAGTGAGGCTATGCAGAATAAGGGATATGATGAAGGCGCACAATTAGCAATTGATCCCAATCAAGCCAATATGGCACAACAGACTCTGTTGTAACTAGAGGCCACTGGTGATGTACCAGTATATCAGCGGTGTGGCATTGGCACAGTGATTACAGTCTATAATATTATGCATACAGCCATGCCCAACATACAGGAGATAGTTACACATTGTTGTATATGCAGCACTGCATCGGTTTCTTGAGCTATTACAGACTCACAGTAGAGTAGAAGTTAAGCCGAGCCGAGTGGAAAATAATTCCATCCACTAGCAAGCCAGATGAAGGATGAAGATGTATAATACAATTACCGGTACAAGTATTACATTACTCATTACCTTGTTGTTCCAGCTGGTTGTTTATGAACGTATCAGCTGGTATCCCAACTGGTGATCAGCTGGTTGTTCACTGCATGACGCCTGGAGCGCATATCCTGCACACAAAAAACACAGTTACAAACATTTAAACATACTCGTAATGTTGTTGTTTACCAGTAAAGTGGTGCCTGGCCGCTCCGCGGACGTTTACTAATCTTCTCCTTCGAGCAATCTGTAATTAAACAAGGGCGTGGTGCCGGGCGTTATATAGAATTACACGTACGGTAATTAATCAGCACGAACAGGAACAGGCGTACTTATTATACGGTTGTGCCTTCATTCACAGACGAATCTATCCCCGCTTAGTTCATGTCTCTAGGCCTCGTAGTTTTCTCAAACATTATTTATTATTTATTTATTATTTATTCATTTCATTCATTACTAAGGACGTAATTTTACCGCATTTCGTATTATTCTTAGTACTTGGTTGTATAATTAGGACCATGTCACATACAACTTAGTACATACACCAACGTGACAGCTCCCTAGTGAGGCTATTAGGTGGTAAAGGCACGATCCCCAAATCATCTCAATATGTCACAGTATTAACAGATACAATACAATAGTGGCATCATAACTAAAGGCCACCAGTAGCTAAGTGCCAGTACATCATTGGTGTGGCAATGCCACAGTGATGTGTACACAGTATATGTATACAACACATACAGGAGAGAACTATACATTATTGCAGCCTCTGAAGAATACTGTGACTGCTCTATTAGAGTATCTGATCTGACTGCTCTATTAGAGTATACCAATCTTTTAAACAGGTATTCAAGGGGCCCTTCATGGAGCCTCCTGGGGCCCCTTTCAGGATGGGGCCCGGGGAAAAATTCCCCAGTTTCCCCCCTCCCATGTGGGCGGCCCTGATGTGACACACCACATTCTCGAAAGGTGAATGGCCTAGTTAAAGAAAAAGCTCTGGTAGGTGAAACAAGACCGCTAGTGTTGTATTACGAACGGGGAACAATGGTTGGTGAACAAAATGTGCCACTCAGATGAGTTATGTATGAGCCGAGCTATCATGGCCTGAGGTTCTTCGTAGCAGTCCTTCCACTCTACGGAATTAATTGAGATGGTAAAAAGAAACAAGGTCATCATCACTGGAAATTCATTATAACTGGTGAGCTCATTCCTTGTGTGACACGTGTTGCATGCAGAGCACTAAATTGAATGAAACTGATTGCACCATTACAATAAGACGAATGGCTATCGTGTGGTACTGGCCGAGTTCTCGTGCATGTTCTCTAAGAAGTTTAGCATAATTAAAGTTATGCTGCAATGAATTGCTCTGCTGGCTTAGTCTTGTCATTAGCTTTCAGGCTTGTCCATTCATGTTCTATCGCTAGCTTCCAGGTTTGTCTGTTCAAGTTTGTCATAAACCTCAGTGCTTGTCTATTCAAGTGTTGTCAGTTGTTACGCTTGTTTGTTCAAGTTGATTAATTGTTATCAGGGTGTAATAAGCTTTCACCATTAGCATGTTTATATGCACAGCTAACACGTGCCTTGATCTTGCATGCGGTCTTGCCATGTTTATTCTATATGCTATGTAAGCCATTACTGTTGCTCACACCTTAGTTAAGTGTTAGTGCTACATGCTGCTATTACATAAGGCACTGCTGTGCATGAATGTTATTGTGCTCTAATAGCATTGTGTTATGTCAATGATTTGCCAGTTGTAAGTGCTCCTACTATTCAGCTTCTGTTAGGTTGCTCACACCAGGCACTACTTCTGCCGAATTACATGCAAGCACTGGCTGGGTCACAGATGGTGTTATCAGGCGCATATACTGCTAGTAAAAGCAAAATCAAAAACTCGTAATGGCTTAATGCTATCGTACTGAGAATGTTGCTGCATGATAAGCTGCCGTGGAATGATTCATGATGATTGAGAATGCTGCACTGCATGATATGCTGCTATTACATGTTTGGCTGAGAGTGCTGCTACATGATATGCTGCTGTTGCATAATTGGCTGAGAGTGCTGCTGCATGATATGCTGCTGTTGCATAATTGGCTGAGAGTGCTGCTGCATGATATGCTGCTGTTGCATAATTGGCTGAGAGTGCTGCTGCATGAATGTAGTGCGTGTGTGGCAAAAAAAACACATTTTAGTTACACCGCGTTTGTACACTCCTCCATATGGTTTGCTGGCAGCTGAGGATGAGACCACAGCCAATGGGCAAGTATTTACTGGACAAGCTTTCCCCGGTGACATGTTCTACGTATGGCTAACAGCTTTGTATGTTTGATCTAGCATGATGGCTGGCCGCTCGTGCTTATGTGCATGTATTCATTAACAGTTGTTGCAAGTCTATGAGGCTATTGTGATTTTACGCTATGCAAGGTATGTTGCTATTGCCTGATACTATTACATCAAAGTAATTGCCGCTATTGTTGCCTTGTTTGTGGTGCACTAACATCGCTATTGCATGATGGCTGCTGCATGAGGTACTGAGAATACTACTGCATGATGCACTAAGACAGTGCTGCTGCATAAATGTTATTGCTGATATTATTGCACTGAGGGTGCTGCTGCATGAATATTGCTATTGCTTTTAATTGATAATTACAGTATATGATATAGCTATAGCTGAATCAGTAATTTCAAGCTCACAAATAACTCCTGTCTTAGTGAAGTCAAGGTTTCCTTTAGTAATTGTGCAAGTAATATCAATTTTCTTTTAATAAGTAATTTATTGCATCACAATAAATTGAAGTTAACATACATGCTGCAGATGTAGCACTATAAGAACTTGCACATAATTGCTGTGATCTAAATGCACGCTATGACCTAAAGGGTGCGCTATGATCTAAGCACATGAAGTAGTGTTGAAATGGTTTCAAGGATTGTGTAATCGACAAACTGGCTTAACAGGTTTGCGGTCATGTGACACAGGGCCGCCCAGAGAAATTAAGGGGCCCTGGGAAAAGAGTTAAAGTGGGGCCCCAGGTTTCCATTCTGAATCACAACTTCACCCAAGCTGTAAGTTGAAGACCAAAAAAAAGGTCGACATACAGAGGAATTGTATTAACTTGTGTGTTCCTTTTATAGCTCTGACTTGTTAACTGCACATGGATCGACTAGTGATATCAAGGGTGTAGTGAATATCCAGGTCGGTCTATGTACGTACTAAGGAATGTAGTTGTTTATTAGTTCTGGATCAGGGGTACTGTTATGATGGCACATCCATGTCATTTACATGTCGTGCTTATATAAAGATATTTTCCAGTATCCAAATTTTAGGCATACTGTATTTAATGCCCACTTGTTGATTTTAGTAGGCCGATTGTGTTGTCAGATATCCAAGTAAGTGTCTTTGGTGTTGCGACCAATGTTCCAGGTTAGTTACATGTGTGTTTACTTTAAGGTAAAGTTCTATCACTAAGTCTAAGTCCTTGAAGTTAGGTTAGGTAATCTTAAGGCTGCAGCACATGTTGCTGTCAGACCTTCAGTGCTGGTCACTGTAAAGCACTAATAACAATAAATGCTTTAGGTTTAAGGAAGAAAATCCATCCCTCCTGGAGGAGACTGAGTGTAGCCCCGACTAGACATTGGGTGACCTGCAGTTCGAATCTTGGTGTTGGAGGGATTTTTTTCCTTCCTTTGGCCCCTTTTCTGTTACACCTTTTCAGCTATAAGTCACTAAGTCTAAAGTCCTTGAAGTTAGGTTAGGTAATCCTAAGGCTGCAGTACATGTTGCTGTCAGACCTTCAGTGCTGGTCACTGTAAAGCAGTCATAATAATCGCAATAACAGTGCCTGCTTGTTCTTTTACAGGTCTCACTTAATCTGTGTCGTTATGCAGACATCCAAGAAATCATTACTGGTGTTAAACTATTTTTAGTAATATCTTGATGCTGATTAATTTGTGTTACATGTTGTAATAGCATTGTTGTATGTCAGTTTACCATATAAGGCAAGAAATTTTCATGGATTTTGCAGTCATCTTATCCATGAAATTTGAATTGTGCAAGTTGTGTGGAACAACCCCAACTCATATACACAGTCACTGGCAAACAATTAACCACATTCCAGCAATCCGTTATAAAACTTGAAAGCGACAACAGAAGCTCATACACGTACAGTCACTGGCAAACCACATTACATCACAAAATTTTATTGTGCCATGGTATGTGCATAATGATTAATGGAATCCACATCACAAGCTTGATGGTGCACACTACATAGAGGTCGTAGCCCTATATAGGCTTGTTACTTTTGTATTTACCTTACCTTTGTGGTTAATCTATTGAAATCAATAGAAGATTATGCTTAAAACACCTTTCCTATGACTTTGCTCTACACCTTGTTTATAAGGCATCTGGAAATTATGAACGCTCTACACATCTTGTTTATAAGACATCTGGCGCTCGCATGGGGCGTGACACTAAATGGAATCTAAAAGATTTCTACTTAATATGCCATCCCTAGGGAACTTACGCTTCTGCATGGTTTTTTTTTTTATTATTTTTTTTTTACTGTAACAAATACAGTGCACATAACAACTTGTTTATCAGACATTGGCGCTTGTGTCCACATCGTGTCTTTAAAAGTTATTGTAGGGATTAGAGGTTTGATAGAAGAAAATACGCATATGGGCAAACCAGAATTAGATAGTGTCAGTGCTAGATGGACTGCACAAACACAGTATGTTTATAGGTGCAACGTGATGGTAGGTGTAACATAAGGTAGAGAAATGAAGTCAAATATGTGTAAATACGCCAATTCATATGTTAGTGAGGTCGCAAGAGAATGATGATAACGACTCCTAAAGATTTTTTATCACACAACGCCATACAAATCTATTGAGAGATGTTGCATAATCCAGGAATAATATTGCAAAACCGACCCTACACGTAAATAACTCACAGTAGTGGCCGCACGTCTTTTATATATGCGTGCACTCTGAAGCTTCTCGGCCGCACGACTCACTACCATGAGTCTTGATACATTCTATCTATGCGTGCTAGTATATGCACACTCATTAACCCTCTTACCGCCACAACCGCCATATGTCGATTATAAACAACTGTAGTATCAATTTTTAAATGCACTGTAACTTCAGTCAAGCGTTTTAGTAGCCCGTGTGCTTATCCTGCAATGGGTACGCCCTTAAGTGAATGGGAACAGGGATAACTGGTCTCTCATGCACTATCGTGCAGTTAGATGATGCAATTGCGTACTTGCAATAACAAGCATTGTAGACGATTCTTTGAAGTGATAATGGCACTATTAATAAAGTGAATCAGTAAGGAGAGGGTTGTGTAGGTTGCAGTAGCATATTACTACTTTTGTATGCCTCGAAACAGTGACCTCATGCCTTTATGCACATGCGCCCTTGATGAAATGCTGGAAAGCCACACTTAGAGATAATCACTTCAACAGTAAACAGGTTAGTGATGTTTATTGTATTATTATCTAATCAAAAACAGCCAAGCTGTAAAAAAGGTGCGGCGCCCAAAAAGGCCATGGTGAAAAAAGATGTGAAATCCAAGGTGGCAGCCAAGAAATGGCTGTGATGGTAGGTTAATGGTAAAAATTTTAATAACGACAATTCGGGTGAATTTGATGCCAAGACCAAGTGGCACAAAATTCACCTGAATTGTCGTTATTAAAATTTTTACCATTAACCTACCATCACAGCCATTTCTTGGCCGCCACCTTGGATTTCACATCTTTTTTCACCATGGCCTTTTTGGGGGCCGCACCTTTTTTTACAGCTTGGCTGTTTTTGATTAGATATCACTTCTTTTTGTATTTGTATACTGCAAAGCCAGCCTATGGCTGGCTTTGGGGTTATTTTAACCCTTGTGTTTTTTTTTATTTACCACAGGAAGAAGAAAAGAACTTATAGAAGATTTTTAATACTTCAATTATTTTTGATTTTATTAGTAATTATACAAATTATATACATATATTTATTACATGCCCAATATTCCCCACAGGATATTTTTTAGCAGCTGATCTCTCTACTGGGTGACTTAAAATATAGCTGAACTATATACAGGATGGTTTCTTTGCAGCTGAACTCTCTACAAGATAAATTCTTCTAGCTGATTTCTCTACAGGGTGATTTGTTTCTAGCTGAACTCTCTACAGGTGATTTGTTTGCAGCTAAACTCTCTACATGGCGCTTTCTTTGTAGCTGAACTCTCTACAAAGTGACTTCTTCTAGCTGAACTTTCTACAGATGATTTGTTTGCAGCTAAACTCTCTACATCCATGGTGGTTTCTTTGTAGCTGAACTCTCTACAAGGTGACTTCTTCTAGCTGAACTCTCTACAGGGTGATTTCTTTGTAGCTGAACTCTCCACCTGATGGTTTCTTTGTAGCTGAACTCTCTACAAGGTGACCTCTTCTAGCTGATCTCTCTACAGGGTGATTTGTTTCTAGCTGAACTCTCTACAGGTGATTTGTTTGCAGCTAAACTCTCTACATGGTGCTTTCTTTGTAGCTGAACTCTCTACATGACGGTTTCTTTGTAGCTGAACTCTCTACAAGGTGACTTCTTCTAGCTGAACTCTCTACAGGTGATTTGTTTGTAGCTAAACTCTCTACATGGTGCTTTCTTTGTAGCTGAACTCTCTACAAGGTGACCTCTTCTGGCTGATTTCTCTACAGGGTGATTTGTTTCTAGCTGAACTCTCTACAGGTTATTTGTTTGCAGCTAAACTCTCTACATCCATGGCGGTTTCTTTGTAACTGAACTCTCTACATGATGGTTTCTTTGTAGCTGAACTCTCTACAAGGTGACTTCTTCTAGCTGAACTCTCTACAGGGTGATTTCTTTGTAGCTGAACTCTCCACATGATGGTTTCTTTGTAGCTGAACTCTCTACAAGGTAACTTCTTTTAGCTGATCCCTCTACAGGGTGATTTGTTTGCAGCTGAACTCTTTAGGTGGTGATTTCTTTGTAGCTGAACTCTCTACAAGGTGACCTCTTCTGGCTGATTTCTCTACAGGGTGATTTGTTTCTAGCTGAACTCTCTACAGGTTATTTGTTTGCAGCTAAACTCTCTACATCCATGGCGGTTTCTTTGTAACTGAACTCTCTACATGATGATTTCTTTGTAGCTGAACTCCCTACAAGGTGACCTCTTCTAACTGATCTCTCTACAGGGTGATTTGTTTCTAGCTGAACTCTCTACAGGTGATTTGTTTGCAGCTAAACTCTCTACATGGTGCTTTCTTTGTAGCTGAACTCTCTACATGATGGTTTCTTTGTAGCTGAACTCTCTACAAGGTAACTTCTTCTAGCTGATCCCTCTACAGGGCGATTTGTTTGTTGTTGAATTCTCTACACGGTAATTTGTTTGAGGATGAACTCTCTACATGGCGGTTTCTTTGTAGATGAACTCTCTACAAGGTGACTTTTTCTGGCTGAACTCTATACAGAGTGATTTGTTTGCAGCTGAACTCTCTACATGATGGTTTCTTTGTAGCTGAGCTCCCTACAAGGTGACTTCTTCTAGCTGAACTCTCTACAGGGTGATTTCTTTGTAGCTGAACTCTTTAGGTGGTGATTTCTTTGTAGCTGAACTTTCTCCAAGGTGACCTCTTCTAGCTGATCTCTCTACAGGGTGATTTGTTTCTAGCTGAACTCTCTACAGGTGATTTGTTTGCAGCTAAACTCTCTACATGGTGCTTTCTTTGTAGCTGAACTCTCTACATGATGGTTTCTTTGTAGCTGAACTCTCTACAAGGTAACTTCTTCTAGCTGATCCCTCTACAGGGCGATTTGTTTGTTGTTGAATTCTCTACACGGTAATTTGTTTGAGGCTGAACTCTCTACATGGCAGTTTCTTTGTAGCTGAACTCTATACAAGGTGGCTTTTTCTAGCTGAACTCTATACAGAGTAAATTGTTTGCAGCTGAACTCTCTACATGATGGTTTCTTTGTAGCTGAACTCTCTATAAGGTGACCTCTTCTATAGCTGAACTCTTTACATGGTGTCTAGTTTCTAGCTGATCTCTCTATAAGGTGATTTGTTTGCAGCTGAAATATCTACAGGGTGATTTGTTTGTAGCTGAACTCCTTACATTGTGTCTAGTTTCTAGCTGATCTCCACAGTGTGATTTGTTTGTAGCTGATCTCTCTGCAGGTTGATTTGTTTGTAGCTGAACTCTCTAAAGGGTGATTTGCTTGTAGCTGAACTCCTTACATTGTGTCTAGTCTCTAGCTGATCTCTCTACAGGGTGATCTGTTTGTAGTTGATCTCCCTGCAGGTTGATTTATTTGTAGCTGAACTCTCTATAAGGTGACCTCTTCTAGCTGATCTCTCTACAGGGTGATTTGTTTCTAGCTGAACTCTCTACAGGTGATTTGTTTGCAGCTAAACTCTCTACATGGTGCTTTCTTTGTAGCTGAACTCTCTACAAAGTGATGTCTTCTAGCTGAACTCTCTACAGGTGATTTGTTTCTAGCTGATCTCTCTACAGGGTGATTTTTTGTAGCTGATCTCTCTGCAAGTTGATTTGTTTGTAGTCGATCTCTCTACAGGGTAATCTGTTTGTAGCTGAACTGTCTATAAGGTGATTTGTTTGTAGCTGATCTCTCTGCAGGTTGATTTGTTTTAGATGAACTCTCTACAGGGTGATTTGTTTGTAGCTGATCTCTCTGCAGGTTGATTTGTTTGTAACTGATCTCTCTACAGGGCAATTTGTTTGTAGCTGAACTCTCTATAAGGTGATTTGAATCTCTCTGCAGGTTCATTTGTTTGTAGCTGAACTCTCTAAAGGGTGATTTTCTTGTAGCTGAACTCCTTACATTGTGTCTAGTCTCTAGCTGATCTCTCTACAGGGTGATTTGTTTGTAGCTGATCTCTCTGCAGGTTGATTTATTTGTAGCTGAAGTCTCTACAGGGTGTTTGTTTCTAGCTGATCTCTCTACAGGGTGATTTTTTGTAGCTGATCTCTCTGCAAGTTGATTTGTTTGTAGTCGATCTCTCTACAGGGTAATCTGTTTGTAGCTGAACTGTCTATAAGATGATTTGTTTGTAGCTGATCTGTCTGCAGGTTGATTTGTTTTAGCTGAAGTCTCTACAGGGTGATTTGTTTGTAGCTGATCTCTCTGCAGGTTGATTTGTTTGTAGCTGAAGCCTCTACAGGGTGATTTGTTTCTAGCTGATCTCTCTACAGGGTGATTGTTTGTAGCTGACCTCTCTTCAGGGTGATTTGTTTCTAGCTGATCGCTCTACAGGTTGATTTGTTTGTAGCTGAAATCTCAACAGGGTGTATTGCTTGTAGCTGAACTCCTTACATTGTGTCTAGTTCCTAGATGATCTCTCTACAGGGTGATTTGTTTGTAGCTGATCTCTCTGCACATTGATTTGTTTGTAGCTGAACTCTCTACAGGGTGATTTGTTTCTAGCTGATCTCTCTACAAGTTGATTTGTGTGTAGCTGATCTCTCTGCAAGTTGATTTGTTTGTAGTTGATCTCTCTACAGGGTAATTTGTTTGTAGCTGAACTGTCTATAAGGTGATATGTTTGTAGCTGATCTCTCTGCAGGTTGATTTGTTTTAGCTGAACTCTCTACAGGGTGATTTGTTTGTAGCTGATCTCTCTACAAGTTGATCTGTGTGTAGCTGATCTCTCTGCAAGTTGATATGTTTGTAGTCGATCTCTCTACAGGGTAATTTGTTTGTAGCTGAACTGTCTATAAGGTGATATGTTTGTAGCTGATCTCTCTGCAGGTTGATTTGTTTTAGCTGAGCTCTCTACAGGCTGATTTGTTTCTAGCTTATCTCTCTACAGGTTGATTTGTGTGTAACTGATCTCTCTACAAGCTGATTTGTTTGTAGCTGATCTCTCTGCAGGTTGATTTGTTTCTAGCGGATCTCTCTACAAGTTGATTTGTTTGTTGCTGATCACTCTAAAGATTGATTTGTTTGTAGCTGAACTCTCTGCAAAGTGTTTTGTTTGTAGCTGATCTCTCTACAGGATAATTTGTTTGTAGCTGAACTCTCTGCACAGTGATTTGTGTGTAGTTGAATTCTCTAGAGAGTGATTTAAATGTAGGTGAACTCTCTACAGGGTGCATGACTTGTTTATAGCTGAACTCTCTACAAGTTGATTTGTTTGTTGCTGATCACTCTAAAGATTGATTTGTTTGTAGCTGAACTCTCTGCAAAGTGTTTTGTTTGTAGCTGATCTCTCTACAGGATAATTTGTTTGTAGCTGAACTCTCTGCACAATGATTTGTGTGTAGCTGAATTCTCTAGAGAGTGATTTAATTGTAGGTGAACTCTCTACAGGGTGCATGACTTGTTTATAGCTGAACTCTCTTCAGTGTGACTTGTAATGAATCTCTACAGTGATATAATTGTAGCTTAATTCTCCACAGGGTGACTTGCTTCTTGCTGAACTGTCTATAAGATTAACTGTTTGCAGCTGAAGTCCCTACAGAATAACTTGTAATGTAATACCAGGTACTTTAATCATAATAAAACAATGTCCATTTGGTTCCACTTGGGGTACTTAGAGATAATAAGTCACTTTCTAGGGTTCCTATGGATACAAATACATGAAAATAGTAAGAAGAAAATATCCTGACAGCCCGGCAGACTCCTGTAAGCGTCCGAGCGTTAATCTGATGGCTGCAGATTCGAGGCTGCCCATGGATTTTTTCTTCTTTCTCTAACTTTTCAAACATACTTAGTGCAGGTAATATAAACATCTTAGGTCTTTATAAGGCCTTCTGGTATACAGGCTCTGCCTTTACCAGGTACTTTAATCACAAATCATAATAATAGAATTCTATAATGGAGTAAATAAATTAGCTGAATGCTCTATTATGGTGACTGTTCTATTAGAGTATCTCGATCTCGCATTTGCTACACAGAGTTGGCTTTCGAATCATAACTCAGTGGTTTGTAATCCAATTCTTCTATACTACTGCAAGGACTTTCTATGAAGATTACTCCAGCTATACACCGATTTTCAGCTCATTGCTCTTAGCGGTTTGTCTAGTAGGCGTAAAAACTAATACTTTTTATTATTAAAAATCGATCGCGTAATTGTGACACAGGTTGGGTTTTGTGTCATATCTCCGTGGTCTTAATCTCGATTCCTTTCAAACCACCAAAAGGCACTCCTACGATGGTTACTCCATCTACATAGCAATTTTCAGCTCATTCCATGAAACTCTTTACCCTGTAGGCGTGACAACAAATCGATCTTGTTTTACGCGAATAATCGGTCATAACGCCTGAACCATTCATCGGATGTGCACCAAATTTGATGCTAGAATGCACCTTTGGACTCCCTTTCTGTGTGCCAAATTTCAAGGCGATCGGAGCACGCGTTTGCATTTTATAGCAATTTTTGCAAGTGTGCGAAAAGACGAAGAAGAAGAAAAAAAAAACGAAGAAAAAAAAATGAAACTTTGGCCGCTCATATCTCGGAAATGGCTTGAGTGATTTCCTTCAAATTTGGAATGTAGACTCCCCTAGCTGGCGGGCAACTGTGTAGCAAATGTGGTTTCAATCGGATAAGCTATCACCGAGATACAAAAGTGTGAAAATGACGTTTTCTTTCTTCCTGTCAATATACTCACGGTGTGGCGCGCCGGCTTCTTGGGCCGCACGACACACTATCGTGTGTCTTGATAAATAGTGCTAAATTGCAAAGTTGTGAAATTTCACATTTAGTTTCACTTAGATCGATTTTTGCACTTTAACATTATATAATGGCTTGGTGGTTGCTCTTGTGTATACAGCAACTTGATAATTGAATTCCTTGTTCTATAGCGAGTAAAATGACATATAGTTTAATATGATATGGTGTGTTAGTTACAGTAGTTTAGAAGCAGTAGATTAGAACCTCTACAAATTTGGTGGTGAGGGGGTTTTAAACCAGGTTCAGTTAAAAGAAAAAGCTTTCAACTTGTCGGAAACTTGAAAGCACTGTTTGTAAATACAATTGGACTTTAGGGTTTAAAACTTCTCTTCAATGGAGTTGAAGCCTTCTTCCAAGTGCTAGCTAAATTTATAGACCAAAATCATGTACGTAGCTAGTTGGATATCAATGTCCAGGACAGAAAGATTTACATAACTACGTACGTACCTATCTACTAAAACCTTGAATCCTTAGCTACATGATTAGCTTATTTAATCTATAGCTTACCACTGATGATTCTACTTATTAACTCTTGGCTTCTTCGTATTTACTTGGCTTGACATTTGTACTTCATAATTAGGCTTACTACTAATCCATACAAAAACAGCCAAGCTGTGAAAAAGGGTGCGGCCCCATGGGTGAAAAAAGGTGTGGAATCAAAGGTGGCGGCCAAGAAATGACTGTGATGGTAGGTTAACTGTTGTGCACCTTCTTAGATTCTGAAAAAATTGTTAACTTAATAAAGACACCATTGTATTTCTGCATTGCAGAAGCTCAAGAAGAAGTTACGATGATCAGTAGATATCAAACACTAATGTATAGTAGTTTTAAACATCAAGTTTAATTAAATTTTAAGCATATTAAAATTAAAACCTTGCCCCCAGACCCTTGCATCTGAGTCCTGTTACCACTTTTAAAAACCCTACATCGGCCTCTGCAGAAGCTATAGACAATAAAATTCAAACACACACAGTATGCAAAATATTTATCGTTCAATAACAAATTAAAGTGCCAATACAACCATGTCTTGAATAGGCTAGGTACGTAGCAAAGACATGAACAAACTACTTTCTCAGCATATTGGTAATAATCCTAGCAATCTATCAGTTTATATTATGACAGGCATCTTTGAACACCTACACAAAAGGGCATACTGTTATGATGGTGTATATATTGCGCATGCGTAGAGGCTTGAGATTAGAAAGTAGTAATAAGAGTTTGTGTTGGTTCGTGTGCTGGACCTTGATCCGTTGTCTCGCCGTCGATCCTGTCTTGTAACAAGTGGGGGCTTGTCCGGGAGAGAAAACCAACAACATTGTGAACTTTTGTCGTCGCAGCGGAGAAGTCACTGCGGAGGTTGTTCCGCCTAAGCTCAAAATCCTTGGTACCGGGTCAAAGGTACCGAAACAGGTGTGACTTTATTTGTTGAGCCGCTTTGTTTTTGTTTTCTCTTTGTGCTAGGCTAGTTGGTCGTCGCCTGGCATTGTAGACAGTGATCTTAGTGTATGGAATGGTCACCATATGGTGAGCTACAATTGGAATCGTTTTGTGGATTTTATTTGATGGTGATTATTATTGTTATTGGACACTCGTTTCGTGGATTATTGTTTTGTGGACTATCGTTGCGAGTTGTAGATATGTCGTTCAGTGTTGAAACCTTTGTAGCTGCTCCTAAGTTAAGTGAATTGGCCGTGCGGAAGAGGTCAGAACTAGTAGTGCTGGCAAACCATTTTAAACTAGAAGTAAGTACTTCGATGAGGAAGGGAGATGTGAAGAAGCTTGTGAGTAATTATTTAATGGATGAGAATATTGTGTCAGACGATGAAGAGGCTATTGAGGAAAGTAACCTTATTGAAATGAAACGGTTAGAGTTACAAGAAAAGGAAAGGGAGCGTGAGGCACAATTCAGAATAAAAGAGCTTGAGATTAAGGAACGTGAGATTGCTGTACAATTGAAGGCAAAGGAATTGGAACTGGCTACAGCTACTGCTAAAATACCTTCCAGTGTCTCGGAGAAGTTTGATGTGACGAGGCATATAAAATTTGTTCCTCCTTTTCAGGAGACAGAACCAGACAGGTATTTTCTGCACTTCGAGAAGGTGGCAACAAGTTTGGAGTGGCCCAGAGAAGTCTGGACTTTGTTACTTCAAAGTACCCTAGTTGGGAAAGCCCGAGAAGTTTATTCAGCTTTATCTGTCGATCAAAGCTCTGTGTACAACACGGTAAAGTCAGCCATCCTGAAGGCCTATGAACTGGTGCCGGAGGCATATCACCAAAAGTTCCGTTGCACCAAGAAAGGGTCGACACAGACATATTTAGAATTCGTCAGAGAGAAACAAACCCTGTTTGATAGGTGGTGTGCCTCAAATGAAGTAAATGGTGACTTTGAGAAACTGAGACAGCTCATCCTATTAGAAGATTTTAAAGACTGCCTTCCTATTGAGATAAAGACTTACCTAGATGAGCAGAAAGTGGATAACCTTCATCAAGCGGCAACCAGAGCTGATGACTATGCACTGACTCACAGAAACAGCTTTAACAGGCCAGATGCCTGTTCAGATCCTGTAAATAAAACTTCAGGCACAGGAAAGCGTGACCACAGAAGTGGAACAGGTCCACAGAACCCTTATGATCGGGGAACACCCAGGTTGCCACTGGGCCCGACCTGCTATTACTGTAAGCACAGAGGACATGTCAAAGCTGAGTGCCCAGCCCTTGAGAGGAAGGATGGTAAAACTCGTAGTAATTCTGTTGTTGCACCCCATAAGTTAGAAGATAGTAGTGTTGAAGCGGAGTCAATGAAGGTCCCAGTTGAATATGAGCCTTTTGTGTCACGGGGAACGATATCCCTTATTGGCTCAGTGGGAGAGAATCCAGTAACAATTTTACGTGATACGGGAGCATCACAATCTCTGGTACTAGCAGATACTTTGCCATTTTAGAATGAGTCAGCTACTGGAACTAGTGTGTTGCTGCAAGGTGTGGAACTAGGTACAATGAAGGTACCATTGCACAAGGTGTTTTTGAGATGTAACCTACTCAGTGGTCCTGTGATAATTGGAGTTAGGCCCTCCTTACCTGTGAGAGGAATCACAGTCCTGTTGGGAAATGATCTAGCTGGAGGAAGAGTAGTGGAGAACCCTCAAGTTTCAGAGGTGCTTCAGATGAGCTGTAATGATGAAGGAACAGGAAAACAGTATTCAGAGTTATTTCCTGCCTGTGCTGTTACACGTGCTATGGTGCGAGCTATATCATCTTCCCGGGTCTCAGTTGAACAGGATGAACACCAACAATCTACACCAAATTTGAATATGGACAGTCAACAACTGGATTTAGCTGACACATTTTTGAAGCACTCACCTATTGTCTCACCCAGTAATTTGGCAGAGCAGCAGGTAGATGAGTTAGATTTTAACCATGCCTTGTCCCGACAAAATCTAATTAAAGAGCAGGAGAGTGACTCTGAGATGCAGTCACTTAGTCAGTATGCTGTTAGTGAGAAGGAAGCTGCTGTAATACCAAGTTGCTATTACTGGAAGGAGGGTGTGCTTATGAGGAAGTGGCGGTCACCAGACGTCCCTGCTGGTGATGAATGGAAAGTTCTGCATCAGATTGTTCTCCCGGGGAAGTATCGTGGCACTGTATTGAGTCTGGCACATGAGATTCCTATGGCTGGCCATTTAGGTATCAAGAAGACCTATTGTAAAGTGTTGAATCATTACTATTGGCCTGGAGCTCACAGAGATGTGAAGAGCTTCATTCGTTCATGCCATATTTGCCAGATGGTGGGAAAGCCCAATCAGAAGCCACCAGTGGCTCCTCTGAAGCCCATTCCAGTGTTAGGTGAGCCATTTTCGCATGTTATTATTGATTGTGTTGGGCCACTTCCCAAATGTAAGAGTGGAAACCAGTAAATCCTAACCATAATGTGTGCGGCTACCTGTTTTCCGGAGGCCATTCCGCTCCGAAGTATCCGGACACCACAGATAGTGAAGGCTTTGATCAAATTTTTTACTCTGGTGGGGCTTCCTCAGTCAGTTCAGTCCGACCAGAGTTCAAATTTCATGTCTGGGATATTTCAAGAGGTCATGTTTCAACTGGGTATCAAGCAAGTGAAGTCAACTGCATACCACCCCCAGTCACAGGGTGCATTAGAGAGATTCCATCAGACATTAAAGAACATGTTGAGGGCTTACTGCCTACAAAAGAAGAGAGAGTGGGACGAAGGCATTCCACTCCTACTGTTTGCTGTACGTGAGTCTGTACAGGAGTCATAGGGATTCAGCCCTTTTGCGTTAGTGTTCGGTCATACCCCACGTGGCCCATTGAAACTCCTCAAGGAGATGTGGTTAGCTGAAGACTCATCAGATGATCTTCTCACACATATATCAGATGTACGGGAAAGACTAACGAGGGCTAATGACCTGGCACGGCAGAAACTTAAGGAGAGTCAGTGTAAGATGAAGACATGGTTCGACAGAAAGGCTAATTTCGACCTGGAGACCAGGTATTAGTGTTGCTCCCCATTCATGGTAGCCCCCTCCAAGCCCGGTACTGTGGACCTTATACAGTGGAGAAGAGGACAAGTGAAGTTGATTATGTAATTAGCACCCCAGACAGACGGAAGCTGAAGCGACTTTGCCATATCAACATGTTAAAACCTTAACATGGTAAGGATGGTCCCACTTCTTGCAGAACTGTAACTAATATAGCCACTGTAAGTAGTCACCCTCCTAATAATGGAATTGATCCTAGTCCTGTGGAGAAGGGTATGAAGCTGCACAACTCAGACATCCTTGCCAAGATAAGTGACAAGTTGAATCATCTCCCAGAGAACGAGAGTGCTGTAATCAAGCAGCTTGTTGAGGAATTCTCTGATCTATTTCCTGGTGTTCCAGGGAGGACAACGGCTACCTGTCATGACGTAGATGTTGGTGATACTCGCCCTATCAAGCAGAACCCTTACCGAGTGAACCCTGCTAAGTTGACTGCTTTAAGACACGAAGTGGAATACATGTTACATAATGGCATCATTGAGGAGAGTCAGAGCCAGTGGAGCTCCCCCTGTGTCCTGGTTCCCAAACCAGATGGTACATTTAGATTTTGTACTGATTTTAGACGAGTCAATGCTGTGACCAGATCTGATTCTTTCCCGATACCTAGAGTAGACGATTGTATCGACCAAATCGGACATTCTCAGTACATTAGCAAATTTGATTTGTTAAAAGGCTACTGGCAAGTGCAATTAACTGAGCAGGCAAAGGAAGTATCAGCATTTGTGACACCAGACGGGCTATACCAATATACTGTAATGCCCTTTGGGATGAAAAACGCCCTAGCTACTTACCAGAGGATGATAAATAAGGTGACTTCAGGTCTGAAAGGTTGTGGTGCGTACATAGATGATCTAGTAATATACAGTGACAATTGGGAACAGCACCTTGTTCAGCTCCGTGATCTTTTGTTCAGACTACGTGATGCAAAGTTGACGGTAAACCTAGTGAAAAGTGAATTCTGTCATGCTCATGTAGTGTTCCTAGGCTATGTAGTTGGTCAAGGTCAGGTCGCTCCGGTGACAGCTAAGGTTGAAGCTATTCAGAGGTACCCAGTACCTAAAGATAAACGTGACCTCATGAGATTCCTGGGAATGGCAGGGTACTATCGGAAATTTTGTCACAACTTTGCCACAATTGCTTCTCTGCTTACTGCACTTCTTCAGAAGAAACAGAAATTTGTCTGGACATCAGCTTGTCAGAGTGCATTTGAACGAATTAAGTCAGTGTTGTTATTGGCACCAGTACTTGTTGCACCCAATTTCAGTGCACCATTTAAGTTGTTTGTGGATGCCTGTGACATTGGAGTGGGCGGTGTCCTTCTACAAGAGGACCTACAAGGGATCGATCACCCTGTCTGTTATTTTTCCAAAAAGTTTGATGCTCACCAATGTAACTATTCTACATGTGAGAAAGAGACTTTGGCTTTACTGCTTTCTCTTCAGCATTTTGACATTTATCTACGTCCCACAGTTGCTCCAGTCCAAGTTTTCACGGATCACAATCCATTAGTGTTCATCAATAAGATGAGGAACAGCAACCAGAGATTGCTTCAGTGGAGCTTAGCCCTTCAAGAATATGACTTGGAAATATGTCATGTAAAAGGACGTGATAATGTGCTGGCAGACACTCTGTCTAGAGCTATGTGAGGTTTGAACGATTGTTTTTTTTCTCTTCCCTTAGTTGATTTTACTTTTTGGCATATTGTTGTTATGGATTATGGATTATGTCATTTTTGAACTGTATGCATACTTGGTTTTTTTGTTGTTTTTTTTTGGTTGCTTATATACACCCATGTACTTACCACCCACCTCGCTTTTGTAGTGTACCTTCTCTTTGTAGGGGGGGTTTTGTGGGGGGGTGTGTGTTATGATGGTGTATATATTGCGCATGTGTAGAGGCTTGAGATTAGAAAGTAGTAATAAGAGTTTGTGTTGGTTCGCGTGCTGGACCTTGATCCGTTGTCTCGCCGTCGATCCTGTCTTGTAACAATACAGTAGTACACAATCGAAACACACTTACCAACACTATCATTATCTGAATCAGAGATTAGTCTCTTTCTCTTTTTGACTGGTATTGCTACAGAAATTAGAAATTCACCAGATAAAAATATATGTACGTATATTCAGTACTAAAAGTGTAAGGAAAAATTTACATTTGAGGAGGGATTATAGTAATGAACCATGGGAGGTTGCCTACATTTGTGTAGTGTACACTTAATATGTAGTATTATACAATAGGGTAGTACTGTTTAGGAGGGATCCCAAAATAGTGATGCACATAAGTACGCCAAAATTCCACTCATAAACATGAACAATTGCACGTGCTACATATAAAGCTGTATGTTATAACATAAAATTAAACAAACTAGCATATAAAAAAATAATTTTAAGAACAAAGGAAGTATTCAAGCGATACAAACTTTTGAAACAAGTAATATGCAACGTTTTTATTGCATGGGCCATTACTTAAAGAGGAAGATTCAAATTGATTAAAACTATACACCTAATTATTCGCTTGCTCATGAAGAGTTTGAATATCCTAGGTTCGTTTTTGTAGCCGCAATAGTATGCATGTCATGTGCATTTGTTTATGATGTGGTAAACTTACACAAGATTATCATCATTTCTTCAACTGAACCGCCTTCATATATATATGCATACTGTATTGGACTGGTTAATAGCTGTGGCTCATACAATAGCCGCCTCCAGATAGTATCCGCTCCACATCCTAGAATTGTCATAAGAGCCGTCCTCATATAAGAGCTGTGGCTTGTATCTGGATACACTGATGCAGGTGTTGATGAGACACGTTTGAAGCAGGAACCAGGCAAAGGAGTTGTTATAAGTCAGGAAATAACGTTTTAGAGAGAAGTTACAATGAATGTTAAAGGATGATTAAACAAGGTCAGTCACTCATGAATCCGTACAAATGCCACAAGCTGCTACCACACAAGCCCACAGTAGCTGCCATCGGATAGTAGTCACCTTTGCATAGTAGCACAAGGTTTTCCTTGTTGAAAGTTATAGTATCCGCGGCTATTAACCAATCAAATATGGTAAGTGACTACAGGGCTAAAACTATACCCTATAGTTGATTGATATCCATTGTGAACATTTTAAGCAAATTCCAAAGTTGTAGACTAATGCAAATGAAAGTTATGGCTGTGAATGTAAGCACCTGTAGTTTATTTTCAGTGTAGTTGCAGTACAAATCAACCTTGTTCTTCCTACAGTCAACTATAATTCCAAAACTACTCACCACTATATTCATTGATCTTTGTAGCTGAAATAATAACAAAAAAATCTGAAGTTGTGTTCAAACAAACTTAGCTATTTAGTTACTGTACATTGTTGTACTGGAGCTGTGATGTTTCAGCTCCCTGTGATACTATTAGCAACAAGCTGCCTATTCCAGTAACAAATCAATCAATCAGTCAATCAATCAATCAATCAATCAATCAATCAATCAATCAATCAATCAAGGAAGGTTTACAGAAACGGTTACAATTAAAGCCAAAGATCCAGTCTTCAGTCTGCAAGACTCTCCTCATTCCTAATTGAAGCCATCCTAGGCTTACTACTAAATACCATTTCAACAAAGCCATGGCCCTTGAATGATACCAAACCTCTAAAGAGTTAGGCATGACTCTGGTAGAGTGACAATAGTTCAACATTTGTGTAGTGTACGTTACAAACAAAGAACACCTAATCCACTTACTGAAAGACTAATGGACAATTCTCATGATACTTAAACAGGCTGTAGGACAATGTGTCCTAGATACCTTCAGCACTAAAAGCCTTAATAAAAAATTACTAAAAAATAAATAAAATAGCCAGTACCATGCTACCTGCAATTTAACACCCACACAGTAGTAGATAAAAGGTAAGTTCAGGCATAACTGGAGAACACTGTTTAACATACATAGCCTAGGTCCAAAAGTATCTTTTCGCCAACTGCAGCGGCTACTTCATCATAATAATTATAAGTTAGAGTAGTTAGTAAAAAATTATTTAGAAAAATATTTTGGTAAAATGGTACACTGTAGGACTAAACTTGGTTGATGTGCCAATCCATGGTGAACATTGTAAGCTAAGTTCCAACTTTGTAGACTAATCCAAACAGAAGTTATGGCTGCGAATGCAAGCACCTGTAGTTTATTTTTAGTATAGTCACTGTACAAATCAATTTCCTTGTTCTTCCTACTTTCCAGCACTGTAATTCCAAAACTATTCATCACAGAAGGCTGAAACTTTGGTGAACCATTTCTTGGACAATGCAGATACTACTGAGAAATTTAAAATAATAAATTGGAGGTTGTGCAAACTAGTTGGGTTTTCACTGAGATGGTCACATATAGGTTAGTGCTTTCCTGCTCAGAAGTGTAGTATCATGGAAATGCCACCTACACTTTTTGTGCTAGCATGGCAGCTTGGTTATACATGCATATTCAAATACCTTGAAAGTGATTCCAACTTGCACATAGGTACATGAAGGCAGTTTTGTTGAAGAAACGGCAACTATTTTGTTCATTTCTACTGCATTGTAAACAAACGCACATCATACTCAAACCAATGGGGCTACAAAAATTAAACAAAGATTTTTGAACTACCCATGGGTAGGCAAATAAGATAGTGTATAGTGTTAATTGATTTGAATCTTCCTTCTTCGAGTACTGGCCCGATAAAAACTTGCATATTTTTCTTGTAGCATGCATAATTTTATGAATAATTTTTAAATTTCAATACGTATACTTGTGCAAACTGGGAATTCCCAGTTCCCCTGTTACCATAATAACAATCTTAGCGGATAAACTTCCACAACACTGTGCATAATAATAATAGGAAATTTTCCTTTATACAGTCTTTGCAATCACCAAATTTCAAATCAATCAACTTACATACATATTTGTGTCACAAAAGAAATGTGCAAAAAGAAGATAAAGGAAATACTTGGCCCCTGTAAACCTTTTCAAAGAAAGATAAAATTGATACTTTGCCTGCCCACACATACGTGCATTTCTCTCTATGTAGCTACCCAGAGGAGAGCCACATATAGTACAAAAGGGTGTGAGGGACAATGGATATATCCATCAAGACACACGGTAGTGTGTTGTGCAGCCCAACAAGCCGGCACGCAACACCCGTGAGTATATTGACAGGAAGAAAGAAAACACAATTTTCTCATCTCCGTAGTTCTGTGTTGCCTTGATGAAACAAGACAATTTTTGCTGTGGACATGCCCTCCAACTTCAGCACTCCACGATCCAATATTTGATCGAAATCGCTTCAAGCGTTCCCAAGATATGCGACTTCAAAAATTGGCTTAGTTTCTTCATTTTCTTATTTTTTTCTTCTTATTTTTCTTCCTCTTGGCGCACACTTACAAAAACTGCTATAAAACGCGAACGCCATATTCGATTGCCTTGAAATTTGGCACACAGAAGGGGGGGGGGGGGGGGGGGTATAAAGGCGCATCTCGGTACCAACTTTGGCTGGAATACGATAAACAGGCAAAAAGTTATGAGCGATTATTCACGAAAAATAACACCAATATGTTGTCATGCCTACAGGGTAAACCACGTAAGGGAAGAAGCTGAAAATCGGTGGGTGAATAGGTTAACTATTGAACCTCAAACCTTCTGTGGTTTGAAAGAAATCGAGCTAAAAACCAGGAAGATACAACGAAAAAACCAACAGTGTGTAACAACTACACAATCGAGATTAGCTAGTAAAAAACGACTACTTGTCACGCCTACCAGAAAAACCTATTGGGTAATGCATTGAAAATCACTGTACAGATGGAGTAATCAGCTCAGAAAGGCTCTTCAATGGTGCAGAAGAATCAGACTTAAAGCCACGGAGTTATAACATGAAATCCAACTTGGTGTAGCAAGTGCGAGATCTAGATACTATAATAGAGCAGTCACCCTAATAGAGCAGTCACCCTGAAGAGAATTTAAGAAATCGGTTAGAAATAAGTAACCTGTATAGAGATCAGCTACAAACAAGTCACCCTGTAGAGAGATCAGCTACAAACAATCCACCCTGTAGAAAGATCAGCTAGAAGAAGTTACCTTGTAGGGAGTTCAACTACGGAAAGAGATAGTTCAGCTAGAAGAAATCACCTTGTAGAGTTCAGCTACAAAGAAACCACTATGTAGAGAGTTCAGCTACAAACAAATCGCCCTGCAGAGAGATCAGCTAGAAGAAATTACCTTGTACAGAGTTCAGCTACAAAGAAACCATCATGTAGAGAGTTCAGCTGCAAACAAATCACATGTAGAGAGTTCAGCTACAAACAAATCTCCATGTAGAGAGATCAGCTAGAAGAAGTTTCCTCAGCTACAAACAAATCACCCTGTAGAAAGATCAGCTAGAAGAAGTAACCTTGTAGACAGTTCAGTTACAAAGAAACCACCATGTAGAGAGTTCAGCTACAAACTAGTGACCTTGTACAGACATCAGCTAGTAGAAGTCACCTTGTAGAGAGTTCAGCTACAAATAAACCACCATGTAGAGAGTTCAGCTGCAAACAAATCACCTAGTAAAAAAATCACCTACAAACTAATCACCCTGTAGAAAGATCAGCTAGAAGAAATCACCGTGTAGAGAGTTCAGCTACAAAGAAACCACCATGTAGAGAATTCAGCTACAAACAAATCACCCTGTAGAGAGATCAGCTAGAAGAAGTTACCTTGTAGATAATTCAGCTACAAACAAATCACCCTGTAGAGAGATCAGCTAGAAGAAGTTGCCTTGTAGATCGTTCAGCTACAAACAATTTACCCTGTAGAAAGAGCAGTTAGAAGAAGTCACCTTGTAGAGTGTTCAGTTACAAAGAAACCATCATGGAGAGTTCTGTAATAATTATATGTATTATATTATAATTTGTAAATTTACTGATAAAATCAGAAATATTTAAAGTATTTAAAATCTGCTTCATTTTTTCTTCTCCCTGTGGTAAAGAAAAAAAGATAGGTTAAAAAAGTCCGAAAGCCGGCCATAGGCCAGCTTTGGGGTATAGCCATTTGCCGGCTTTGGGGTATACAAATACAAAAAGAAGTGAAATCTAATCCAAAACAGCCAAGCTGTAAAAAAAGAGTGCGGCCCTTCAAACAGCTATGGTGAAAAAAGATGTGAAATCCAAGGTGGCGGACAAGAAATGGCTGTGATGGTAGGTTAATGGTAAAAATTTTAATAACGACAATTCAAGTGAATTTTGTGCCAATTGACTCACATCTTTTTTCACCATAGCCTTTTGAAGGGCCGCACTCTTTTTTTACAGCTTTGCTGTTTTGGATTAGATCAAGACACACGGTAGTGTGTCGTGCGGCCCAAGAAGCCGGCGCGCCACACCCGTGAGTATATTGACAGGAAGAACGAAAACGTCATTTTCACACCCTTGTATCTCGGTGATCACTTATCTGATTGGAACCAAATTTGCTACACAGTTGCCCGCCAGCCAAGGGAGTCTACATTCCAAATTTGAAGGAAATCGCTCCAGCCATTTCCGAGATACGAGCTGCCAAAGTTTCGTTTTTTTTTCTTCGTTTTTTTTTTCTTCTTCTTCGTCTTTTCGCACACTTGCAAAAATTGCTATAACAAGCAAACGCGTACTCCGATCGCCTTGAAATTTGGCACACAGAAAGGGAGTCCAAAGGCAAATCCTAGCATCAAATTTGGTACAAATCCAATGAATGGTTCAGGAGTTATTACCGATTATTCGATTCAACCAAGATCGATTTGTTGTCATGCCTACAGGGTAAACCGCTTCATGGAATGAGTTGAAAATTGCTATGTAGATGGAGTAACCATCGTAGGAGTGCCTTTTGGTGGTTTGAAAGGAATCGAGATAAAGACCACGGAGATATGACACAAAACCCAACCTGTGTCACAATTACGCGATCGATTTTTATGAAGAAAAAAAGTATTAGTTTTCACGCCTACTAGGCAAACCGCTTAGAGCAATGAGCTGAAAATGGGTGTATAGCTGGAATAATCTTCATAGAAAGTCCTTGCAGTAGTACAGAAGAATCGGATTACAAACCACTGAGTTATGATTCGAAAGCCAACTCCGTGTAGCAAATGCGAGATCGAGATACTCTAATAGAACAGTCACCCTAATAGAGCATTCGGCTAATTTATTTACTCCATTATAGAATTTTATTACATCACAAGTTATTCTGTAGGGAATTCAGCTGCAAACAGTTAATCTTATAGACAGTTCAGCAAGAAGACAGTCACCATGTGGAGAGTTAAGTAAATATATCACTATAGAGATTCAGAACATTACAAGTCACACTGAAGAAAGTTCAGCTATAAACAAGTAATGCACTGTGTAGAGAATTCAGCTACAATTAAGTCACTCTCTAGAGAATTCAGTTACACAGAATTCAGCTACACACAAGTCACTGTGGAGAGAGTTCAGCTACAAACAAATTACCCTTAGAGTGATCAGCTACAAACAAAACACTTTGCAGGGTGTTCAGCTGCAACAAATCAACCTTTAGAGCGATCAGAAATGAACAAATCAATACAAATCTACCTGTAGAGAGATCAACTAGAAACAAATCACCCAGAAGAGAGTTCAGCTACAAAAAATCACCCTGTAGAGACATCAGCTAGAAACTAGACACAATGTAAGGAGTTCAGCTACAAGCAATCACCCTGTAGAGAGTTCAGCTAAAACAAATCAACCTGCAGAGAGATCAGCTACAAACAAATCACCTTATAGAGAGTTCAGCTACAAACAGATTACCTGCAGAGAGATCAGCTACACACAAATCAACTTGTAGAGAGATCAGCTACAAACAAATCACCCTGTAGAGAGATCAGCTAGAAACTACACACAATGTAAGGAGTTCAGCTACAAACAAATCACCCTGTAGAGAGTTCAGCTAAAACAAATCAACCTGCAGAGAGATCAGCTACAAACATATCACCTTATAGACAGTTCAGCTACAAACAAATTACCTTGTAGAGAGATCGGCTACAAACAAATCAACCTGCAGAGAGATCAGCTACACACAATTCAACTTGTAGAGAGATCAGCTACAAACAAATCACCCTGTAGAGAGATTAGCTAGAAACAAATCACCCTGAAGAGAGGTCAGCTACAAACAAATTGCCCTGTAGAGAGATTACAAACAAATCAACCTGCAGAGAGATCAGCTACACACAAATTGCCCTGTAGAGAGACCACAAACAAATCAACCTGCAGAGAGATCAGCTACACACTAATCAACTTGTAGAGAGTTCAGCTACAAACAAATTGCCCTGTAGAGAGACTACAAACAAATCAACCTGCAGAGAGATCAGCTACACACAAATCAACTTGTAGAGAGTTCAGCTACAAACAAATTACCCTGTAGAGAGATCGGCTACAAACAAATCAGCCTGTAGAGAGTTCAGCTAAAACAAATCAACCTGCAGAAAGATCAACTACAAACAAATCACCTTATAGAGAGTTCAGCTACAAACAAATTACCCTATAGAGAGATCGGCTACAAACAAATCAACCTGCAGAGAGATCAGCTACACACAAATCAACTTGTAGAGAGATCAACTACAAACAAATCACCCTGTAGAGAGATCAGCTAGAAACTACACACAATGTAAGTAGTTCAGCTACAAATAAATCACCCTGTAGAGAGTTCAGCTAAAACAAATCAACCTGCAGAGAGATCAGCTACAAACAAATCACCTTTTAGACAGTTCACCTACAAATAAATTACCTTGTAGAGAGATCGGCTACAAACAAATCAACCTGCAGAGAGATCAGCTACACACAATTCAACTTGTAGAGAGATCAGCTACAAACAAATCACCCTGCAGAGATATCAGCTAGAAACTAGACACAATGTAAGGAGTTCAGCTACAAGCAAATCACCGTGTAGAGAGTTCAGCTACAAACAAACCAACCTGTAGAGCGATCAGCTAGAAACAAATCACCCTGAAGAGAGGTCAGCTACAAAAAATCACCTTGTAGAGAGATCAACTAAAAACAAAACACTTTGCAGAGAGTTCAGCTACAAACAAATCAACCTTTAGAGCGATCAGCAACAAACAAATCAACCTGTAGAGAGATCATCTAGAAACAAATCAACCTGCAGAGTGATCATGTTTGTAGCTGATCTCTATACAAGTTGATTTGTGTGTAGCTGATCTCTCTGCAGGGTGATTTGTTTGTAGCCGATCTCTCTACAAGGTAATTTGTTTGTAGCTGAACTATCTATAAGGTGATTTGTATGTAGCTAATCTCTCTGCAGATTGATTTGTTTTAGCTGAACTCTGATTTGTTTTTAGCTTATCTCTGTACAGGTTGATTTGTGTGTAACTGATCTCTCTACAAACAAATCAGCTTGTAGAGAGATCAGTTACACACAAATCAACCTGTACAGAGATAAGCTAAAAACAAATCAGAGTTCAGCTAAAACAAATCAATCTGCAGAGAGATTAGCTACATACAAATCACTTTATAGATAGTTCAGCTACAAACAAATTACCTTGTAGAGAGATCGGCTACAAACAAATCACCCTGCAGAGAGATCAGCTACACACAAATCAACTTGTATAGAGATCAGCTACAAACAAATCACCCTGTAGAGAGATCAGCTAGAAACTACACACAATGTAAGGAGCTCAGCTACAAACAAATCACCCTGTAGAGAGATCAGCTACAAAAACTAGACACAAAGTAAGGAGTTCAGCTACAAGCAAGTTACCCTGTAGTGAGTTCATCTACAAGCAAATCAACCAGCAGAGCAATCAGCTAGAAAAAATCACCCTGAAGAGAGGTCAACTACAAAAAATCACCCTGTAGAGAGATCAGCTAGAAACAAATCACCCTGAAGAGATGTCAGCTACAAAAAAATCACCCTGTAGAGAGATCAGCTAGAAACAAATCACCCTGAAGAGAGGTCAGCTACAAACAAAACACTTTGCAGAGAATTCAGCTACAAACAAATCAGCTTGTAGAGAGATAAGCTAGAAACAAATCACCCTGTAGAGAGTTCAGCTACAAGCAAAACACCCTGTAGAGAGTTCAGCAACAAAGAAACCACAATGTAGAGAGTTCAGCTACAAACAAATCACCCTGTAGAGAGATCAGCTAGAAACTAGACGCAATGTAAGGAGTTCAGCTACAAGCAAATCACCCTTTAGTGAGTTCAGCTACAAACAAATCAACCTGCAGTGAGATCACCTACAAAAAAGCACCTTGTACAGAGTTCAGCTACAAACAAATTACCCTGTAGATAGATCGGCTACAAACAAATTAACCAGTAGAAAGATCAGCTACACACAAATCAACTTGTAGAGAGATCAGCTACAAACAAATCACCCAGTAGAAAGATCAGCTAGAAGAAGTTACCTTGTAGAGAGTTCACTTACAAAGAAACCATCATATAGAGAGTTCAGCTAGAAGAAGTCACCTTGTAAAGAGTTCAGCTACAAAGAAACCATCATGTACAGAGTTCAGCTACAAAGAAACCACCTGTACAGAATTCAACTACAAACAAATCACCCTGTATAGAGATCAGCTAGAAGAAGTTACCTTGTAGATAGTTCAGCTACAACAATTCATTCACTCTGTAGAAAGATCAGCTATAAGAAGTCACCTTGTAGAGTGTTCAGTTACAAAGAAACCATCATGTAGAGAGTTCAGCTGAAAACAAATCACTCTGTAGAGAGTTCGGCTACAAAGAAACCGCCATGTAGAGAGTTCAGCCTCATACAAACCACCTTGTAGAGAATTCAACTACAACAAATCACCCTGTACAGAAGAAGTTACCTTGTAGAGAGTTCAGCTACAAAGAAACCATCATGTAGGGAGTTCAACTACAAAGAAACCACCATGTAGAGAGTTTAGCTGCAAACAAATCACCTGTAGAGAGTTCAGCTAGAAACAAATCACCCCGTAGAGAGATCAGCTGGACGAAGTCACCTTGTAGAGAGTTCAGCTACAAAGAAACCATCATGTAGAGAGTTCAGCTGCAAACAAATCACCCTGCAGAGAGTTCAGCTACAAAAGAATCACCCTGTAGAGAGTTCAGCTAGACGAAGTCACCTTATAGAGAGTTCAGCTACAAAGAAACCATCATGTAGAGAGTTCGGCTACAAAGACATCACCATGTAGAGAGTTTAGCTGCAAACAAATCACCTGTAGAGAGTTCAGCTAGAAACAAAATACCCTGTAGGGAGACCAGCTAGAAGAGGTTACCTTGTAGAGAGTTCAGCTACAAAGAAACCATCCTGTATATAGTTCAGCTACATTTCAAGTCACCCAGTAGAGAGATCAGCTGCAAAAAAATATCCTGTGGGGAATAATGGGCATGCAATAAATATATGTATATAATTTGTATAATTACTAATAAAATCAAAAATAATTGAAGTACTAAAATTCTTCTTTAAGTTCTTTTCTTCTTCCTGTAGTAAAGAAAAAAACACATGGATTAAGAAAGCCCCAAAGCCAGCCATAGGCCGGCTTTGTAGTATACAAATACAAAAAGAAGTGATATCTAATCAAAAACAGCCAAGCTGTAAAAAAAGGTGCGGCCCCCAAAAAGGCCATGGTGAAAAAAGATGTGAAATCCAAGGTGGCGGCCAAGAAATGGCTGTGATCGTAGGTTAATGGTTACATTTTAATAACGACAATTCAGGTGAATTTTGTGCCGCTTGGTCTTGGCACCAAATTCACCTGAATTGTTGTTATTAAAATGTAACCATTAACCTACCATCACAGCCATTTCTTGGCCGCCACCTTGGATTTCACATCTTTTTTCACCATGGCCTTTTTGGGGGCCGCACCTTTTTTTACAGCTTGGCTGTTTTTGATTAGATATCAATTACACCAAAAATTGTGGGTAAGGCAATGTGTCACTGTAGATACTAACTTGTTACACTTGTTGACTCCATGTGACGTGGTACAACAGGTAAATATTCAACATTTAATTTTCCCTTAATTTCCACAGCCAACACTTTCAATGACTCATTATACTCCTCCATCACTGATAGTAATTGTAGGAAAGAGTCGTTGTTACCATTCAACAAATCTTTCTCAATTTTATTATCTAAGAAATAATCAGCTGCCTCTGTTGCAGTAGACAGAGCCTTCACCTTGGCTTTAAGACCACCAGAGAAAAGACCTTTTGTATTCAATTCTGCCAGAAATATTA